>NC_091434.1:110437602-110734543 GCF_964237555.1 Oryctolagus cuniculus
GGGCTCAATTCTTTTTCCGGTAAACAGAAATTGCAGGTTGTCCAAGACTTCCAGCTATGTGAAAAATGATTCACTTAATTTGCAGGATTGACCTCATTAAAAAACAAGAAATCAGATAGGCATTTTGATGTGTTATCTATTCATTTTGGCATATTAGTTGAAGGTTCCAAAATAAATTTTGCTCCTGGTAGTTTTCCAAAGCAATGTTGGATTATTTTCTTAGTCTCTACTTGTGTGGGTCCATTTACGGGAAACGCTTTTAAAAGTGAGATCCAGGAGTTAAATTCTTACATATTTACAATAAGAGCAGTAATTTTAATGGCAAATGCCTTTTTAAAACATAGTGCTTGGAGAATTCCTTTGCTACTGCCTCATTTTCCTATCCTAAAGCAGGATTTCTCTTTTCTCCCTTTTCTTGATGCTACTTTCCAGTTTCTAATATCTTCACTATTAAGCCTGAATGTCAGACCACAAGAACCATGGGGGATTTATTGTTGTATGGGTTACATGCTAGGGGTGGTACGTTGATGTCTATTTCTGGAGTTGGGTGAAGAAAAGGCTTAAGCACCTGTTCTTCCCTTCAGGTGCTTTTTACTGGTTCAGCTCTTCCACCAGAAGAGGGAGCCACATTCATTAAAATAACAGTTTTATTGCAAGATGAGTTCTTTCTCTTCTGGGCAAGTTACAGATGGAAGGCATAAGACAAAATGTTCTAATGGCACCAGAGAATCCCTTCAGGGTGGAAGGGAGAATGCCGTAAGAGGTCTCTGTCAGAGACAGTCTGAGAATGTATTCAGCCCTGAAATAGGTAGACTGCTTTTCTCTTAACAAAAACAAAAATCACAAAACCATGTGCTTACTCTCCAAAGCCTACTTTTCTACTCAGTTGGGGATCACATTTCTACAGGATTAAAAGGATTGGTTCTTTAATTAAGCATATAATGGCCTATTTTTCTTTATCGTTCCAGGGAAACAACAGTCTGTTGTTGCAGGATTGCTGTCACAGTATGAAAAATAGGTTGTTACTTTTGTAATTCAAACGCACCCTGCCTAAAATGCTGTCTTTATCTTTTCACTTATCTGCTCATGTGTCCAGAATTGCACTGCGACAGTTTAATTCACTTGGATTATTATATACTGCTTTAGAGTCTTAAAATAGTAGCTATCTCCCTTATGATAATGTGTTAATCTATCAGGACCCACTCAATAACGTTATCTGAGATTAGTTTATTAGACTTTGCAAGCTTGTCACCTGAGTGACTAAACCAAGAGTATGGTTGTGTTTTGAAGAGTACTGGGGGAAAGTTACCCATAGGGCATTCTTTGAAGGGTAGATGTGCTTATAGGCTATGTTGATAAGTGTCTTTGGGGCAAAAAAAAAAGAAAGCATAGATACCTCAACAAAGACAAGACAGAAAGGAATTCTACAGATGACTTCAGAACATTCACTTGCTGCTCAGGTGTTGCAGTCCTGGGTATAGCATATATGAAACCAAATATGTACATTCGTATTGTTGCCAGGGCATATATGGAATTTCTGGTTACAGTGGGATATTATCTATTCCTTCTCCATCTTTCTATTCTGTTTAAAAAATGAGAACACTGGGGCTGGCACTGTGGCATAGTAGGTAAAGCTGCCACCTGTCACATCGATATCCCATATGGGCACCGGTTCAAGATCCAGCTGCATCCACATAGAAGACCCAGAAGATATTTCTGGCTCCTAGCTTTGGATCAGCTCAGCTCCACCCATTGTGGCCATTTGGGGAATGAACCAGTGGGTGGAAGATCTCTCTTCTCTCTCTGCCTCTGTTTCTCTGTAACTCCGCCTTTCAAATAAATGGGTCTTTAAAAAAAAAGAATGAGTATACCATGTTGAATTCAGAAAGGTCCAGGGGCCAATGCTGTGGTGTAATAGGTTAAGCATCTGCCTGCAGTGCCAGCAACCCATATGAGTGCCACATCAAGTCCTGGCTTCTCCTCTTCTGATCTAGCTCCCTGCTGATGGCCTGGGAAAGCAGAAGTTTACCCAAGTGCTTGGACTGCTGCACCCGCATGGGAGACCAAGAAGAATCTCCAGGCTCCTAGCTTAGGATGGGCCCAGCTTTGGCCACTGTGGCCATTTGAGGAGTGAACCAGTGGATGGAAGACACAGTGCACCTTGGGTGATATTTATGGAGCACTATTTCTGACAAGTTCTTTATAACAACCTATGAAGGAAGCTATATTATGATTATTAACACCTCATAGTAGTGGTTCAGGGAAGTTAAACTCACCCAGGTCCTATATCTAGGCATAGATTTTTTAACTCTGACCTCTCAAATTCAGGTTCCCAGTCATTGCACTTCTGTCCTTAAAAGGCAGTGAAATTACATAAATAATTTATTTTCCTTCTGAAAATATCTGTTCTTCTGGTCATGTTCAAAGGAATTGTTTTTGTGTGAGACACTGAGAATTACTGAATATAGTATTAAACCCATAGTAAAATGATTCAAATATGTATCATTTGTGGCAAAGCAATGTTCTGAAGCTAGGGTCTGATTACTACAGCTTCTTTGTACTGCAAAATGGGAATACAGTAGAGGCATCCTTTGCCTCTACTGGTCTGTTTATTGCTTTACAGACAACCCTTACTTTCACAATGATGTTTTCTGCTTGATGTCACTCCTTTAATGACTTTTGTAGCAACCCCGCATTGGTATTTGGTGTCATCTATAACCTGTGCCAGGTTCATTCCATATCAGATAAGTTCTTGAGTTGCACAAAGGAAATCTTCTTTTCTAACTGCAAACACATGGGTTCACACTGCTTAAGGGTATTGCTCTTGTGGGGTACTGGTCCTATATGTGTGTCGGGGGGCTTTCCATACACACTAATAACTGTGAATGGGAGCCACTTTAATATAAAAGTGTTGGGCTCAGCAGTCCTGATAAACTCTAATCAGAAGTCACTGCAGCCAGGGAGCAGAGTCTGGATGCTTACAGCAGCAGTCCTGGCTGGGTTAAAATTGTCAGAAAAGGGAAGCAGTATAGCCACTGGTAGGAGATGGCAGAACAGTTCTGCAAAAGGAAAAAATAAGAAACCCTCTAACTGTTCTGTCAGTAAAGCTTCTCCTCCATCCCTTGATGAGCTTTCTTGAAAGGCAAACAGATGCTATGCTTTATCAGTGCAATTGGACTTAATTGGGAAAGAAAAGATTTCTATCTTGATTAGTGAAAATGAGATTTACTGTAGCATGGCATAGAGGTTTTATAGTTGGAGTGGAATTCTAGATGGTGGTGGAATTCTAGATATAGAAAGTAAACAGTGATTGTGTTTGAATTATGTAGCTCTCTTGTGGCAGTGAAATTGGGCATTTCAAGGTTGGATAGCCCTGCTTGGAAGTTAATCTGAATCTTTCTAAAGCTCAAGATATGTGCTGGGTTATGTACAGTATATCCATACTATTCATGGATGCTTGAATGCTGGTGTATTTTTCTTTGATAGGTACTCTAAGCTGGGGTGCTGAACTCTGTAACTTTAGGAAGGGCACTGATAAAAGTGGAGAGGAAATGACCAGAGCCAGTGCTTGGGTCCCAGGACTTGTGGGAGAGAGGGGCAACCTGTCCATTTGCAGGATAGTGTTGAGACAATGGAATCACTGTCCATGGTGCCAGGAGGAAGCAGTGGGGCTGAGAGAAAACTTGTAAAATGCACTGAGGTAGTTGGCATCTCTCTGCTCCAAATGGATATGATAGCTATATACTATTAACATAAAAACTTGATAATAACTTGATAAAAATAGAGGAAATGCCTTTGAGTGAATATGAAATATGAATGGATGTGTTACATCTCAAAATGCTGCGCTCTGAGATGGAAGGGTGAGTACTATTTTCTGTTCTCAGCTTTTGCGCTCAAAGTTGCTTCTAGGAGTAGCTGAACTCTATTGACTCAAAGTAGGAAACACACCATCTAGATTATCTAGCACATGAGGCAGAAGAAGAGGTAGACCCTAGGAAGGACTGATTTCAATTATTTCACACCGTGGTAGATCTCTACCATCAAACTCTTACCCAAATATCTCTTTTAGTTTTGATAATCCTTATAAAGAAAGAATCTTCACAACTGGTGAAGACTTCTCTGTCAGTATTATACAGGAGTTAATCCTTTAAGAGAAAATGCTGACTGGGTACCTTTCACATAGAAATAAGGAACTATTCTAGGAAGTGAGATTCAGGTAAGATCTATGATCACAAAAGTTTAAGTCAAGAAATTTGGCTTCATAGAATAGTGATTGAGTGCATGTGCTCAAAAACCATGTTGTCTGAGTTGAATCATGTCTACCGGATTGGGATCTTGACTACATTATTTGATCTCTTTAGGCCTGACTTGCCTAGTAAGGATTAAATGAATTATCCTCTAAAGCACTTAAAATCGTGCCTTGCAAATAATCACACAATTTAGGAGACCAGTTAATATTCTGTTACTGTTACTGTGATTGTGGTGGTGATGATGATAGTATGGATTTAAAACTGACTTAATGAGTCAGATATATCCATATTTACTGTGGACCAGGCTGTAACTGGATAGAGAGGTGGAGAGCAGGAATGTGTAGCAGGAAAACATTTCCCTTTTAAGAGGAGCTTTTTTTTTTTTTGTACAAAATGTGATTTTCAACCTTTAAAGATCACATAATCAAATGTTATCTTACAAAATACTTGAGATCCAGAGTCACTTGATACACATATATCTAGTGACACAGAGCTGGAACTAGAATCTAAACCCTGTTGTGTACTTTGATCCTGGGTGTCCTGGTACAGATGAGAAAGAAGAGTATCTTTGCAATCAGGGGACTAGAGTTTTTTGCCTGACTTCATTATATATCGCTTCAAGCAGATCTCTTAACCATAAAATAATGAGACTTTTCTAACTACCCTGCAGGATGGGAGGATGGAGATTCAAATATGTTAATATGATTAGTGAAGTCGAAAGAACTCTGGAAATCTAAGCTTTTATTACTGATGCATTGTTCACTGTGAGTTAATTTAGAAATGACCCACACTGGGATTGCTTCTTTTTTATTAAAAATGTTTGTTTTAAAAGCAGAGGGAGAGAATTCTTCCTTTCTCTTGTTCTCTCTCCAAATGACAGTAACAATCAAAGCTGGCCTGAGCTGAAACCAGAAGCTATCCAGGCCCCCTACATGTGTGGCAGGATTCCTAGTACTTGTACCATTGTCTGCTGCCTGCTGGGGTGCTCTTTATCAGCAAGCTATCTAAGAAGCGGGGGTGGAACCTTGATCCTAAGGATTCTGATATGACATAGCGGGCATCCCAAGCATTAACCGACAGCTGTTCTACAGTTGCCTGCTCATGAGATAGTTATTAATGATGGGAAAGATATAATTTGCAGTAAATCACCACACATTATTAATTGCTAAGTCACTGTTCTGCCTGTTCTACCTGAGTACCACTCAGGTGATTGCCAAGCAGGTTAGGTGGTGGTTTTTTTCAGATTCTCCCCTGTCATTCTAACACTAAGTTTTGTCATTTAAGACTCATCCCACAAAAGGGCTTGGGTTTTTATTACAAGATAGCTCTGTTGTCTTACATTCGTGGACTTTCAAGAGAGGCTGACACTTGGGATAACTTACCTTTTATTATTACAGACAACAATCTGTTACCTTTCAGACTTGAAAGGTGCTGAACCCTAAGATAGCTTTTTTGGTTATCATTCAAGTTAGTGGTGCTTAATTCAGAGACAGAGCAAAAAAGAGACAGCAATCTTATCTAGAATGTAGCCTGTTGATCATAAACCATCTCAGAAATGAAATATGTAAGGTTGCCTGCCAGAGACTAAAATAAAAAGAAAAAAAAGTTAAAATCACAAGCTGAAGAAATGTCAGCCATTTGAACTCATATTACAAGTTTAAAGCATTTTCATAACTGCAGTTCATTTCTTCAGTGTGTATGTATGTGATGAATTATAAAGAGTACAGGCTATGTTGAAATGAAAGACATCTTATGGATTGGATATTGGGAGTTATTTCCTAAATTTAAGGATTTAAAATATAAGTGATTAAGATGAAACAGGAATGAAACATTCTTCATTGCCACATGTCCCTGTGTGTGTGCATGTGTGTATTTAAATTTAAGATAGGAAAAACTAGCCTAAGACAATAATTCAAAAGATAGGGAAAGTCACGTAAAGGAAAAGTTTCATCTCAGCACTATTCCAAGGATAAAGAAGTAATAACAAATGACCAAAACTCAGGACAGTGATTAATTGAAAGATGTTATAGCCAGTCTATAAAATATGTTTCAGCTATTTAAGTTTTTCTGAAGTCCAGGTGACAACATGAAGAAATTATTCACAATTTAGTATTGCATGAGGTAAATTTATCAGATTATGATGGCAATGTCAAATGTGAACCAAGCAAAATGACTGACAGTATACTACATGACTGATTAACATCAAGGTTTCTTTGCCTTGGTAGATTGTTCTCTCATTTCTGTGCATAGTGACTCCTCATTCTTCATTCTCGGTAGGTGGTGCCTGCTCAGGCAGACCTTTACCTCACTCTCTAAGTTTGACCACAGTGGTGCACAGGATACCAGACCACACTCCTCACTTTTCCCTACCTTCAGAACTAAGACATCATGTTTTTTGTGTCCTCTATACCCCAACTGCTTTTATAGGCCTAAACCCTACCAGCATAGTATAGGCACTCAAACATCTGTTGAATACCGATGGTATTAACCAACAGACAATTTAGTTGTCAGAAACTAAATTGAAAAGCTTATGACTCAATCAATTTAGCTGATCTTATTATAAAGTATTCATTTCATGATGAAGGCTTAGGGTTACTTCCAGGGCACCTAAGGAACCAACATGCAATCAGAAGTTAATTTCAGAGTGGTGTCCAGTGTCGGGTGGTAGGAGATCTTAAAAGCGTGGCCATTACATCTTGTTGAGAATTTCTGTTTCACAACGTAGTGCTCAGATCTACCAGACCCAGTGTCTTCCTTAGTGTCAGCCAGTTCTGTCTCCCTAATGTCTAACTTTCTTGTGTGCTCTACTGCTGAGAAAGCTGCCTCTCTCCCAGGACATGCAGCTGTTGATCATTCAACTTCACTGCCATACAGTTTGACATTTTGTGGGTAACACAGTAATGTAGCCGTTCTATAGACGTTTGTTACAAGCAGCATGAATATGATGTTTGCAAATTTCTTGGATCTCTTTGGTAGGTTTTTTTTTTTTGCATTTTTATTTTTATTTTTTTTTTGATTTTTTAACTTTTATATAGTAAATATAAATTTCCAAAGTACAGCTTATGGATTACAATGGCTTCCCCCCACCCATAATTTCCCTCCCACCTGCAACCCTCCAAACTCCTGCTCCCTCTCCCATTCCATTCACATCAAGAATCATTTTCAATTATCTTTATATACAGAAGATCAATTTAGTATATATTAAGTAAAGATTTCATCAGTTTGCACCCATACAGAACATAAAGTGTAAAATACTGTTTGAGTACTAGTTATAGCATTAATTCACATTGAACAACACATTAAGGACAGAGATCCTACATGAGGAGTAAGTGCACAGTGATTCCTGTTGTTGACTTAACAAATTGACACTCTTGTTTATGGCATCAGTAATCACCCTAGGCTCTTGTCATGAGTTGCCAAGGCTATGGAAGCCTTTTGAGTTCGTGGACATCAATCTTATTTAGACAAGGTCATAGTCAAAGTGGAAGTTCACCCCTCCCTTCAGAGAAATGTACCTCCTTCTTTGATGGCCCGTTCTTGCTACTGGGATCTCACTCGCAGAGATCTTTCATTTAGGTGGTTTTTTTTTGGTTTTTTTTGTTTGTTTGTTTGTTTGTTTTTCCAGAGTGTCTTGGCTTTCCATGCCTAAAATACTCTCATGGGCTCTTCAGCCAGATCCAAATGTCTTAAGGGCTGATTCTGAGGCCAGAGTGCTGTTTAGGACATCTGCCATTCTATGAGTCTGCTGTGTATCCCGCTTCCCATGTTGGATCGTTCTCTCCTTTTTTCATTCTATCAGTTAGTATTAGCAGACACTAGTCTTGTTTATTTGATCCCTTTGACTCTTAGACCTATCAGTGTGATCAATTGTGAACAGAAATTGATCACTTGGACTAGTGAGATGGCATTGGTACATGCCACCTTGATGGGATTGAATTGGAATCCCATGGCACATTTCTAACTGTACCATTTGGTAGTTTTTTTTAAAAGATTTATTATTTATTTATTTGAAAGCCAGAGTTACACAGAGAGAGAGGAGAGGCAGAGAGAGAGAGAGAAAGAGAAGTCTTCCATCTGGTGGTTCACTCCCCAACTGGCCGCAATGGGCAGAGCTGCACCAATCTGAAGCCAGGAGCCAGGAGCTTCTTCTGGGTCTCCCACACAGGTGCAGGGGCCCAAGGATCTGGGCCATCTTCTACTGCTTTCCCAGGCCATAGCAGAGAGCTTGATCAGAAGTGGAGCAGCCAGGACTTGAACTGGCACCCATGTGGGATGGGGTGCTTCAAGCCAGGGCATTAACCTGCTGCACCACAGTGCTGGCCCCTCTTCGGTATTTCTTTGAAGAGGTACCTGGGGCAGCATCTCTGAGTCATAAGCTGTGAATGGCTTGAATATGAAGATCATCATATGACTGCAAGTTGGTTTCCATAAGGAAAGTAAAGTTCATAATCCCACCAGCAGTGTTTCAGAGTTACTGTCACTTGTTAATCTAGAATTATCAGCCTTGGCACTATTGAAATTTTGGTGCTGTGTGTGCCTTGTGGGATGTTCAGTAACACTTTTGGCCTCTACCTACTAGATTCCAGCAGCACCTTTCCCCCAGCTGTGACAACCAAAGATGTCTAGACATATCGACATGCCCTCTGGAAGAGGGGAGGCAGAAATCATCCTCCAGATCCCTGCTCTCTCTCTCTACCTGTACCTGGTGTTATCAAGTCTCTCTTGATACCTGTGAACAGCACATAGCCAAGCACGGCGATGCAAATGCACTACACTCAGGATTAGGAATCTTCTCAGGCTCCTAATGTACCTCATTACCTTATATTAGGATGTTTCACCTCATTCCTTAATAGATTATTCTATTTTCAATTCCAAGGTTACCCTGATAAGATAGGCCCACCCAGTAATGTTTTTAAATTTTCATTTGGGCAGAACCATGGGAAGTAGGGAATCTAGTGAGAACAAAAGACATGGTTTTAGAGATTGTACCAGGTGGCATGAATGTAGTCATTTAGACAGGCCTGAACTTGTGAACCACAAGAGAATCAGGAAGAATGGATACTTGACTTGCCGGATGCTGAGCAGAGTCTATTACAATCACTCAATCTTCTACACTGCAGTGTATATTTATTATAAAGAATAACAATAAGGGGCTGGTGCCATGGCTCACTTGGTTAATCCTCTGCCTGCGGTGCCGGCATCCCATATGTTCAGGTTCTAGTCCCGGTTGCCCCTCTTCCAGGCCAGCTCTCTGCTGTGGCCGGGAGGGCAGTGGAGGATGGCCCAAGTGCTTGGGCCTCTGCACTTGCATGGGAGACCAGGAGGAAGCACCTGGCTCCTGGCTTCGGATCGGCGCAGCGCCGGCCGTAGAGGCCATTTAGGGAGTGAACCAACGGAAGGAAGACCTTTCTCTCTCTCTCTCTCACTGTTTATAATTTTACCTGTCAAAAAAAAAAAAGAATAACAATAACAATTTGATAATTAGTATTTGCTTTTTGCATTTTTATTATCTTACTGAATCTTCAGCAAAGAAAGGCAAGTAAGGTACCCAGGGGTGAACTACACACTCATGGAGTTCTACAGCTAGAAAAGAGTTAGAACCAGGGTTCAAACTGAGCTTTTGCTCCCGAATTTAAGTTTTACTCTTTTTCTGACTTCTCTCCTCCTGTGATTACAATCAATACTTGAATATTGCAGTGGAGGAGCAGTTTTGATGGAGAATTGTTTATATTCTTGGGCACCATGGTGATTGCTGTTGATGGACCACCACAAGTTGTTGAAAGATTAATTTTTACATCATGGAAAAGCACGAATACTTACCTGCCTCTACAGGAGCATCTTCCTGTTGTGTATTCCCACAGAATAGACCTGTACACAGTGAGACATTTAAAAATTGACTTTTTGCCTGTGCATTTGGGATTGTTCTCATTTTTGCTGTGCCTCACTTCTATTGTCTGTTTGCTTAGGTAGTGCTGTACTTAAAGTAGATGTTCAATTGATCCTTGTTTTGTTCCGGTGTAATATACTTATTTTTAAGATATCTAAGCTTTGAATTTCCTAACTCATGAAACATAAATTATTCAGTGTAGTAGAAAAGAGAGGGTTTTTACGCAATTTGTAAGACTGGCTTCAAATACCGGGTTCTCTGAATTTGAGTTCATTTAGTGCAATTATGATTTGACAGAGAAACTAAAAGTTAAGGTGTTAAGGGACTGAGAAGTGAAAACTGTCATTGAAATTTCGAATTGGAGTAGGAAAATGGAAGCTGTTTAAACAAACAACAGAGTTGAGCCCTGTTCCTTACTACACCTTTTCAAGGACACATAGGTAAATAACATTTCGGCACCTGCTAATTAGTTGTTTAGGCAGCCACTATGCACCTTAGAGTTTCAATGCCAAAAAGATTTTATTAAGTTTTACGCCAGCAAAAATATCAGCTGTCTTGGGTTAGTGTTGCTCAGTACCAGCCAGCAGTCATTAGTTAAAACCATTACATTGGCCTAGAAGTGTGAGAACTTGACAGCTATTTGACCCCACTTTCCTGTGGGCCTCTACTGTTGACAGTTTCGGTTTAGAGTCAAGGAGGTGAAAATCTGCTGATGTCATGCAGAGTGTTTTCTGGTAAGCAATGACTTGGACTTCAAACCCAGTTATCTCTACAGATAGAGGCAGTCAAGGTAAAGCAGCAGAAACCACTATGACCTGAGAGCAGCTGCGTGTCTGGGGCCTTCAGAACAACCATGTAGGTAGAAATGCAGCCCCTGAAGTTCTGGAACATTACCTGCAGAAACGGTCTGTTAATTCCTCCTGAGGTGTTCAAAGTACTCTTTAGAGTATTTCCTTTTCCAATCCTAGTTTCTTGAAACATGATTATTCATCTTTTAAAACATGTAACAGGAGAGCATTTTAGGATGTTTCCCCTTCTCAGTTGAGATGCAGCCTAACAATGGAATTTCACTGGTCAGTTCTCTGTTCTGGAGTAGAAACATCACCCCAGTCCTCTGGTGCCATCTTTGTGACACTGAACCTTCATAGTAATGCATTTTCTAACAGGAGAACAATAATATACAGCTATTACGGGATCCTACTCTTTAAAAGTGCTTGGTTTACAAATACACAATTACTTTAACTGCAGAAAGTAGTTTCAGAGTAGCCACAAGTGGCTTCAAAAGTGCTCAGTTTCCTGACTTGTTTTCTTTATAGACTATATATTGTAAAGACTTGAATATTTCCTAAACAAACAAAAAAATACTATAGCATCCAGGAAGTCAATTCAGTGTTCCCTTAAGAGTAGTACTGGGTTATCAGGTGTGGCGCATGACTGAAATACTATGTCACAGATCCAGGGGTGTTGAAGAAGGAACTTCAGACTGCCATACATCACTTCGATTTTTTTTCTCTCATAGTAGTACTCTAGATTTACAGATATACTTTTCTTTATCCAAAAATACAGATGTTGAATTCTTGGAAATATGGGTACAGAACTTGAATTCAAAACATTTTTCCTTGCAGATCTTTAATTTCTAGCACAGTGAGTCACGTGAATTTTAGATTGGGTATGTTCAGAATGGTATGGCCATCAACTTCATGTGAATTTTAAAGGTAGTAATTAAAAGACTTAAAAGTCTCAAATAATCCTCCTTGACTGCTAGAAATTACCTCAAAATAAAAGTGTTTCTTCTTGGACTTCTGCATCCTCTCTGAGAGGCTGGGGGCATAATGCAGTAAAACACTGGCTTTTGAGAATTGTGGGTTCTGTATGTGAGTTATCCAAGAGGGCATGAAACAAGACCAGTGAAAATCCTGATTGAAATCATTCTTTGGGGAGAGAAAGGTGTATGTCAAGCCTGTTGAGTCTGGACTTAGATTTCAAGGGTTTTCCAGGAAATGATAAAAAATTTTAGCTTTTCCCTCTGCCTTTCAGTCTTTGCCACTTGCAGAAAAAGACGTTTCTGTGCAATGTTCCGGGTATGCTTGTGTTGCTGTGCTGGCATAAAAAAATAACAACTTTCCTTGAACGTACCTGAGCTTTGGGGCGGGGGGAGTCACTACTTCCAAAGTGTGAACATCACTTGAGCTTCTGAGATTAACTTTAAAAATGATTAACTTTAAAAATCTTTAGGATTTCATCAAGGAAACAAGCTGGCTGGCTGGGAGACCCCAGTGGAGTTGGAGAGTTAAGTAGTGCACCGACACATAATTCCCATATTAGGCCGCTAGGTGGCGCTTTGCCAGCTTTGGTTGGAAGGCTGAATGTCAGCATCAACGTAGTAGTTATTTACCTGTATACGATAGGCTTCAACAAAGTGATTGGTACATTGAAGAGGAACCCATGTGATTCAAATAAAATTGGTCTAGAGGTGTCCTTTTATGGGAAAAGTCTGAACTTAGTGTTGAATTTATTTTTTTAGGTGTACAGTATTTGGTTATAGTTTCAGATGAACTACTTAAACTTACTTTCTTTTATTTGAGAGGCAGAGATAGAGTACTCTTCCCACATGCTTCTTCATTCCTCAGATTCCCACAATGGCTTAGACTGGGCTGGGCCAAAACAGCAGAAAACTCAATCCAGACTCCCCACGTGGGAGGCAGGAACTGAATCACTGTAGCCATTGTCACTGCCTCCTAGTCCCTTCATTATCAGGAAGCTAGAGGCAGAAGCTGGATCCTGGTATAAAACCTGGGTATTTTTTTAAAGATTTATTTATTTACTTTAAAGTCAAGAGTTAAACAAAGAGAGAAGGAGAGGCAGAGAGAGAGAGGTCTTCGGTTCACTGGTTCACTCCCCAGATGGCCACAACTGCTGGAGCTGCGCCTATCTGAAGCCAGAAGCCAGGAGCTTCTTCTGGGTCTTCCATGCAGGTGCAGGTACCCAACAACTTGGGCCATCTTCTACTGCTTTCCCAGGCCATCGCAGAGAGCTGGATCAGAAGTGGAGCAGCCGGGACTAGAACTGATGCCCATGTTGGATGCCAGCACTGGAGGCAGTGGCTTTATCCGCTACACCACAGCGTGGGCCCCAAAACCTGGGTATTCTTATAGGGGATACAGATGCTTTGACTCCTAGACTCAACATCCATTCCTGGATGAACTATTTTTCCTATCCCTTGATGCTTACTTTCTAGTAAACATTCAGAGTGATCATGTTGATGACAGAATCTTGTTTAGGTGCAAGGTAATTAAGATTGGTCAGGCTCTGATTGAGCCTGTCAGTGCAGTGATTACAGAACAGTTAATAAGCAGGAGAAAGTTCACTGCTAATGCGTGAAATGGTCGTGCCTTCCTAAAATAGATCATCATATATGTTTCAGGTTGTTTATGAGAAGAAGAAAGTGGCATCAGAAAGAGTAAGTTACACATCTGAAAGGTCGAATTTAGACAGATTAGAGGATAGATGACTGTTTGGAAGACTTTCAGTGCTAGTAAAAGTGGTTATTGTAGAGAGAATACAGCTTTCAATTCTTATATTAGCCATTATTGTGGATTGAATCATGTCCACCAAACTTTATCTGTTGAAGTCCTGCTCTTACTTGGAAGAAGGGTCTGTAGAGATGCAATTAAGATATGGTCATACTGGAGAACAGTGAACTCTGCATATGTATCAGTAGCAAGTCCCATGGAGACTAGCATTACAGTCCCACAAGGAAAGAACTTGAAGTTGGGGGAGATGCCTGGAAGAATCCTTTCCCTGAGATTTCATGGGGAGCACGATCCTATTAACACCTTGGTTTTATACTGCAAGCCTCCAGAACTGTGAGAAAATGCATTTCCATTATAAATCACCAAGTGTGTGGGACTTTGTTGGGCAGCCCTGGTAAACTAACATAGCTATGGAATATTCCAGTGTAATGCTATGTAGATAGGTTTTGTCTAATTGGTTTCTAAGTAGAAATGCTCTGAAGATGACATAGAGAATGGGTAAGATGCCTCATCATGTGCATCATAGAGCTTCGCTTCCCTTGGCTCCCTGTCTTGACTGGGCCTAGAGTGATATTAGAGAACAGTTTCCAAATCACTATTTCATAAGCCTTATTATCCATGCTGACCAGCAATATTTGCCACTCTGAGCTGCTATTTATCAGTCATCCTGGCTTGCATATTCTTGATCTTGCTGGGCTGTCTCACTTTTTTGAAAGGCTTCCTTTCTTATCTAATAGTATTTTTCAAGCCTATTTGAGTATTATTTCCTATATGAAAATGAAGCCTTTTGTAACTACTGCAAGCCTTCCTGAATTTTTGGTATTCTGAATCTGTTGAAATCTTATAGGACCATGCCTGTTCCACTTAATTATGAAATGTTTCATTTTGTAGGGTAGACCTGCCCTGGATGTAGATGACTCAGAGTCTTTGAATCAGTTGCCTCTTCCTGCCAGATCACACACATGTACCACCTTAAAGTAGTACAAGTGGAGTGTCTTACAGTGTTGGTGTCAGGAGTCTGATCTGGCTTGGCTAGTTTTTCTACTCTGATGAAGCTGACATGAAGGAGTTGGTCATTTGGGCCCTTAATGGGAAAGTGTAGGAAGATTCCACTTGTAAAGTGATTTAGATTGTTGGCAGGATCTGGTTCCTTGAAGAGGTAAGACCAAGGGCATCATTTGGCTCAACAAGGGGCCATTTTTAGCTTCTATGGTTCTCTCCCTCTCTCTCTCTCTCTCTCTCTTTTTTTTTTTTTTTTTTTTTTTTTTTTTTTTTTTTTTTTTTGACAGGCAGAGTTAGAGAGTGAGAGAGAGACAGAAAGGTCTTCCTTCCTTTGATTCACCCTCCAAATGGTCACTACAGCCAGCGCACTGCACCGATTCCAAGCCAGGAGCCAGGTGCTTCCTCCTGGTCTCCCATGCGGGTGCAGGGCCCAAGCACTTGGGCCATCCTCCACTGCACTCCCGGGCCACAGCAGAGAGCTGGATTGGAAGAGGAGCAACCGGGACAGAATCCGGCGCCCCGACCGGGACTAGAACCTGGGTTGCCGGCGCCACAGGTGGAGGATTAGCCTAGGGAGCCATGGTGTTGGCCTCTATGTTTCTCTTAAAATCATTTTATGTGGGCCTTGTGTTTGAGAGCCTGTAATCCCACAGTCACTTCTCCTCTTGCTTGGAATTGGACTTTACCACCTGCCGTATCTCTCTTTCTCCAGCTAGAGAGATTCTCTGCTTTTTAGGGCTCATAGAACTAGATGGGACTCTCTCTTAAAACCCACCTAATCTCCCTGTTTTAATGACTAATCTTAATGTGACATTTGTAAATGACTTTAGACAAACTCACATTATACAGGGATTAGGTAGAGGTATTTTTGGTAGGCTATTTATACCACCTACTGTAGTATGTAAGAGCAAAATCCACATATGTGTCCTTCATTGCCTCTCCCAGTAGATTCTTAGTAACTTGAGTAGAGGACTTATTAATTGAATGATAATCAACAAGGTGTTATTGATTCAATGAATAATCTAATTATATTTGGGAAGATTGTTGGAATTGAATATAAGATGAAACCACAAAATAAAAGAGCATATAAACAAGAGAGTTGTAGAAGTAACCTATAAATGAGGTTACTGGTTCTGTAACCCTTGAGTGGGTATGGAAGTGGTGAACCAAGAAACACCACTTGTCTGATCATGTAGAGAATATTACTGGACACCTCGGTACTACTGTTGGGGTAGGTGGCCCCTTACTTGTCTGACACTAAGTCTCAATGATATTTCTGAATGAGCACAAATGAGTGGAGTACAATGAGTCAACTCGTAAGTGAATATTCGTTCCAAAGGTGAAGCTTCCATTCTGAAGACTGAAGTTAGTGTCTGTTCATGTTCTTCAAAATAAATGGAAGGAAATTTGTGACAATTTAGGTTTTCTCCTAAAAAGCTCAGTTTTTTTCTTCCTGTTTGCCCATATTATCTATTTCAACAGTTGGATTCACTATACTGAGATCAAACAACACAGTGAAAACAAATACACTTTCTTTGAATGGATGCCCATGAAAATTTCAGTATCAAAGAGCAAACATGAAACAGAAACTGGGTTTTCTAAATTTTCTGTAAAGCAACTATCTGATTTCTGTTACAGTTTGCACACTCAATATGGAGCAAAAATCCTTTCTGGATGCACACATCCTTTTCAACCACAAGTCATCTATCCTTTTGGTGAATTGCACAAAGAATTTTATATCTTGGAGCAACTGTTTTATTACCACTCAGTATCTCATGATAAAAAGAATTAGCTAGTGTGGCTTCAGTTACTTGGAGTGATTTGTAAGGCAAATGGGAAATCAGTTTCTCAATCACGGAATACCTTAAGTCATTATATTAAATGAATTTTTTTAAATGAGAAAATTAATTTGAATAAGCATTTCCATTAACTAGGGATATTTAATAGTGTTGTTTACAACTATTCCATAATTAATATATAAGTTCTTTGGTTCTGTTTTATATATTTGCTTCTTTTATATGCTATCCCAGTATTCTTCCAAGTGAGGGTCAAATGCAAAGCCACCAAAATTTAAACATTGGATGCAAGCTGTTCAGGAAATCTAAATGCTTCAACATATTCTCTAGGAATTTATCTTGGGAAAATCATATAAAACAAAACCTCCCCAAAAGTATGAAAACCATGAATAAAGCACAATGAACATTGCTTTTTTATTAACAAACACTAAATAAAATTATAGAGCCTTATAGCTCTTTCCAATCTCTTCACACATGCAGCTAGGACCCCTTCTGTCTATGTATTAATAATGTCCCCAGGTGGGAGACAGGAAGTGCTGGTTCCTGACAGCATTTCCTGGCAAATGCAGTAGGTTTCCCTCTCTAGAAGGGCATAGTGTGTGCAATGATTGTGCTTGAGGTTTGGTGGACATAGGAATAGAATACTGTTTTGTAGGTCCTCTGGTTGTACACAGCCTAATTTGAGTTACAAAACTACATAATCTCAAAAACAACTAAACTAGTGGATTCCTGATAAGAAATTTCACTAATGCTATTGAAAGGGTAGAAATCAAGTAGAAATAATTGTGGATTGACTTCTTGGAAGGAATGGGGCAGAAGGAAGCTTCTGATAGTACACAAATAAGTAGTGTCAAAAATGGAGTAATAGTGACTTTCTATAAGAAGGAGGAACTAAAGGGGAATTCATCAGCACTAGACTTTCCATAAAAGTAATGTTTAATGATCCTAAAATCAAAGCAAAACGATGGTTACCTCTATCATGAAAATGTGAACAAATCTGAGTAGATACACAAGAAAGAAAAGCTTTAATGTATTATGCTTTCTATATTTTAGTTGACATATACTTTTTTAAAAAACTTTTATTAGGATTACAGTTGTAGAATTGTTCTTGTATTTTGAAGATAATGATGTCAGGATTATGTCCATCTCTTAAAATGGTTTAGAGGTCGGTACTGTGGCTTAGTAGGTTAAGCCACGGTCTGCAGTGCTGCCATACCTTATGGTCACCAGATTATCTAGCTCCCTGCTAATGTGCTTGGGAAAGCAGCAGAGGATGTCCCGGGTATTCAGGGCCCTGGACCCACATGGGAGACCCAGATAAAGCTCCTGGCTTCAGCCTGGCCCAGGCAGTTGCAGCCATTTGGGGAGTGAGCCAATGAATGGAAGGTCTCTCACTACCTCTGCCTCTCTTTCTCTATAACTCTAGCTTTCAAATAAATATACCTTCAAATCAGTTGGAAAGTACTCAGTCCTTTTCTATTTTTAAAGGAAAATACTCTTGTATTATTTCTTCAAATATTTAGTAGAATTCACCTATGCAAATATTTAGGATTTTAGTCATCTCTGGGAGATCTTAAAAACTTCAAAAATACATAGGGGTTATTTAAAAATTTCATGTCAGTTTTCTAAAAATTTTTTTTGAAGAAACACATGTACATCTTGTAAGCTGCCAAAATTGTTAACATAAAATTGTTTATCACTGTTTAAAAATATATAACCAGGGGAAATGAAATTGCTCTGTTGAAGAGATTCCTGTACTCCCATGTTTAATGCATCAATATTTGCAATAGCCAAGTAGAGAATCAACCTAAATGTCCTTGCACTGATGAATGAATAAAGAAAATGTGGTATTTATACATAATGGAATACTGTTCAGCCTTAAGGAAAGTTGAAATCCTGTGGTTTGTGTAACTATGGATGGAACTGGAGGACATTTTGTTAAGGGAAGTAAACCGGGAATAGAGAGAGAGGTATTGCATGATCTTATTCATATGTGGGACCTAAAAACATTGATCTCAATATTGAAGCAATATGGTGACTGAGTAAGATTCTTTGGTAATCACCCAATTTGAACAGCTATTCTCCAAGTCACCTTCACAGGAGCTGTAGGAGCCAGGTGAGAGACCATAGTGCCTGTTTTTTTTTACTGTAACAATAAGAGAAGTGACATTGAAGAAACCAAGAGGGAAAGAGCTGCCTCAGTACCCTCCCACCAGCTCTAGGTAGTACAGCCTAGGTATAGTTGTGACAGTGGGAGGGAAATAAATGCAGACCTTAGACTTCATATCTAATTGTAGGTCTACCACAGTTAAAATGAATCCTGACAGAACCGCAAGGTTCCTGCCTCTGTGCTTGCACCTTAAGACTCAGTTTTTAGATACTTCTTTGTCAGGTAGATAAAGGATTTATCTACCCACTCTCCTCCTGCCTATCCCCCTGCCTCTCTCAGATAGCAAGCAAGACTTCAGCTTCTAGGGAGTAAGATAAGAGAAGGAACTCATCAGGTTGTGCTTGAACTCAGAGCTGGGCCACTGCTGTGAGACACAGTTCCTGATAAAATTCAAAGACTGCTTCCATCATGCCAGTTCTGACAGAGCCTTTAAAGTTGTACCAGTTTGAGAGATCTACAAATAGGTGGTATAGGCCTGTTTGAATGTATATCATCACCAGCCTTTTGGGGGCCTGTTTCTCACCCTTGGGACTGCATATGGAGGGTCTGATATCTTGGAGACCCACTTATGACCCATGGGGTGCAGGGCCCAAGCACTTGGGCCATCCTCCACTGCACTCCCGGGCCACAGGAGAGAGCTAGCCTGCAAGAGGGGCAACCGGGACAGAATCTGGCGCCCCGACTGGGGCTAGAACCCGGTGTGCCGGCGCCGGTAGGTGGAGGATTAGCCTAGTGAACCGCGGCGCCGACCCTTCATTATCCTTGTGAAAATAGCAAAGAATCACAGAACTATGCCCTGAGACTCCGTGCCTGGTTAGTGACACTAGGCAGATCCTAATGGTTCTTTTCCTCAGGCCAATACCCATGAATAGAGTCTCTGGGCCTATGTCATGCTCTGGATATCTATACGTAAATTCAGCCAGCTTCACTTGTGGCTCATTGCAGAGGCCTTGGGCTGTGAGTCTTCATCAGCAGACAGACTATAGCAGTGTGAGCCATGATCATACCCTTGGCCATACTGCTCTGGGAAGTCTGTGGGTTCTCAACATGAGCAATTATTCCAGTATTGGTGGACACAAGATGGGGCATCTGGGCCCTGCCCCGGCCCAAGGGGAGACTTGTTTAGACAGATTGCACCATTTTCAATGTCTTTCTGACTTGTACCGAGTGGCAAATTAACTGTAGATGGGGTACAGGTCTGAGCTGAATGATCCAACATGGGAAGCGAGATACACAGCAGACTCAGAATGGCAGATGTCCTAAACAGCACTCTGGCCTCAGAATCAGCCCTTAGGGCATTCGGATCTGGCTGAAAAGCCCATGAGAGTATTTCAGGCATGGAAAGCCAAGACACTCTGGCAAAAAAAAAAAAAAAAAAAAACCAAACCAACCTAAATGAAAGATCTCTGGGAGTGAGATCTCAGTGGAAAGAACAGGTCATCAAAGAAGGAGGTACCTCTCTCTGAAGGGAGGAGAGAACTTCCACTTTGACTACGACCTTGTCTAAATATGATCAGAGTCAGTGAACTCAAAAGGCTTCCATAGCCTTGGAAACTCATGACAAGAGCCTAGGGTGATTACTGATGCCATAAACAAGAGTGTCAACTTGTTAAGTCAACAACAGGAGTCACTGTGCACTTACTCCTCATGTAGGATCTCTGTCCTTACTGTGCTGTACATTGTGATTTAATGCTATAACGAGTACTCAAACAGTATTTTTCACTTTGTATTTCTATGTGGGCGCAAACTGTTGAAATCTTTACTTAATATATGCTAAACTGATCTTCTGTATATAAAGAGAATTGAAAATGAATCTTGATGTGAATGGAAGGGGAGAGGGAGTGGGAAAGGGGAGGGTTGCGGGTGGGAGGGAAGTTATTGGGGGGGGCATTGTAATCCATAAGCTGTACTTTGGAAATTTATGTTCATTAAATAAAAGTTT
Source organism: Oryctolagus cuniculus (assembly GCF_964237555.1). Classification (NCBI taxonomy): domain Eukaryota; kingdom Metazoa; phylum Chordata; class Mammalia; order Lagomorpha; family Leporidae; genus Oryctolagus; species Oryctolagus cuniculus. The sequence continues at coordinate 110,458,183 of NC_091434.1, forward strand.
GTTTTTTTTTTTAACATTAGGACATATTTATTTTTTTTTAAACGAGTGCCAAGGCAATACAATGGGGGAAAATAATTTTTTTTTCAACAAGTCGTGCTGGAACAGCTGATTATCTGAATGCAAAACAATGATGTCAGACCCCTGCCTTATACCATGAACAAAAGTCACCTCAAAATAAATCACAGACCTAGGGATAATAGCTAAACCATAAAACTTCTAGTAGAACAAAGGAGTAAATACTTGTGATTTGGGGTTGTGCAATAATATCTTTTTAAAAATCAATTATCATAGTTTTTAATGTGGGGCAAGAAGAGTATATTAATGTTTACATGGTACGATTCAGTGAAGCAGAGCAGAGGGGTGTCAAGGACCCGAGGCTGGGCAAAGCATGGAAAACAGATGGAAATAAGGACACACTTCTGTGGTGGGAGGGGAGTGTGGCAGAGGGGCGCAGGTGCAGACCAACAGGCAGGCAGGTGGGAGATGCTGCTCAATCTTGCGGTCCGTACTGAAGACTCCAGATTTTTCATACATAGCAACAGGGAGACATTGAAGGGTTTTAACCTGGACCGTGTGGTCTTCTCTCCTCCTCGCCTCAATTGTACATGACCAGGTTCAGCCACTCCATTTCTGTCAGGTACAGTCCTTTTCCATCCTTGGAGAGGTTACGGAAATTCTTTGCCATGGTTTCCAGGCGCATCAGAAAGCAGACCAGTGAGCCAGTGATCCTGTGCAGCCATGTACTTGCTGCAAACCTCAATTTAGGGCACCACCTAGTGATAAGGTGAGTGAAATGTCCATTTGCACAAATGAAGCCAGATTATGAATACTAGGGAAAAATATTCTCCAATGCACAGATAATTTCATATGCCAACAAGCATCAAGAACTCAATGTATTGTTACATCACTTGGAGAAAGAAAATCTGCTTCTAGAAGTCAGCCACTTAGTATTTGTAAAAGGTTTGGGTGAAGAATTTAAAGTTGGGAGAAAAAAAAATCTGAATTGAACTTCAAGACAATATATAGAAATTATTTCATATTCTGATGTACCTGGAAGAAATAGAAGTAACTGAACAGAAGTCTTTCAGCTGAAACATACACTAAGATAAACTAAAAATACAACAGAAGGCATCAGAACTACAGTAGATCAAACAGAAGAACCAATGAGCTCAAAGACAGTATTTGAAAATATACAGTTGGATAGAAGAATGCATCAAGAGGAATAAAGAAAGCTTATGGAAACTTGGGGACAGAATGGAAAGAGAAAATGTTTGAGTAATTAGGATTCAAGACGGACTTCAGAATGCCTAAGGTGTATAAAGCACTTTCTAAAAGATAATAGTTGGAGGCCGGCGCCGCGGCTCACTAGGCTAATCCTCCGCCTGCGGCACCAGTACCCCAGGTTCTAGTCCCAGTCGGGGCGCCGGATTCTGTCCTGGTTGCTCCTCTTCCAGTCCAGCTCTCTGCTGTGGCCCAGGAGTGCAGTGGAGGATGGCCCAAGTGCTTGGGCCCCGCACCCGCATGGGAGACCAGGAGGAAGCACTTGCCTCCTGGCTTCGGATCGGGCCGTAGCAGCTATTTGGGGGGATGAACCAATGGAAGGAAGACCTTTTTCTCTGTCTCTCTCTCTCTCACTGTCTAACTCTACCTGTCAAAAAAAAAATAATAATAGTTGGAAACTTGACAAATTTGAAGAAAAAAATTCAGGTGAAGGAAGGTCAGAGGTCACAAGCCAGATTGAAGTCATCCAAGTCTACCCAAAGATAAAATCAACAAAGGGAAAAGACAACACGCAGAAGAAAATATGTTCAAATTATACATCTGATGAGAGGGTAATAGCCAGAATGTATAAAGAATTCAAGTCAATCGGAAAAATAAAAATAATCTAATTCAAAATGGGCAGTAGACTTACACTGATATTTCTTAAAGGCATACAGATGGCCAACAGCTATATGAAAAGATGCGTAACTCATAAATCATCAAGGAAATGCAAATCAGAACCACAATGAGATATCACCTTATATTGCTATTTTCCTTTTTTGATGATAGCCAAATTCTGGCAAGGAAGTAGAGAAAATGGAGCTCTTGCTCACAGCCATGTGATTCACAGTATGGAGGTTCTCAAAAAACTAAAAATTGAACTACCATATTATTGAGCAATCCCAATACTGGGTATATGCATGTGTGAGTGTGAGGTGAAGTCAGTGTGTTGAAGAAATATCTGCACTGCCATGTGTATTGCAGCACTGCTGACAAAAGCCAGGAAATGAAAATTACCCGTTCATCAGTTCATGGATGCTTGGGTTAAGAAAGCATGGTATGTACACACAACGGAATACTATTCGGTCATAAATAGATGAGATCGTTTCACTTGCAACAACATAGGTAGAACCAATGGTCATTATGTCAGGTGAAATAAGTGACATATGGAAAGAGCACCATACAGTCTTACTCATGTTTGGAGTACATAAAAGTTGATTTTCTCAGAGTGGAGGTTATAATGCTGTCTCCCAAAGACTGAGGGAATAAATACAGAAACGTTTATTAATGAATCTTGCACTTTAAAGGAACTACTCTAAAATTATTAAAAAGATTTTCAGTGTTTTTCCATAAAGAAGTGTTAAATATTTGAGAAATGGATAAGTTTCACTTGATTGACAATTTGCAGTGCATACTTGTTAGAAACAATGGAGGGTAACCCCTAAATGTGGATAATTTTTCATGTGTAAGTTTAAATTTTTTTTAAGTTTTTGAGTTGTTTTCATAGAAGAGTAGAATAATTGTAACTGGAGAGTGGGGAAGGGCCTATGGAATGAGTAGAGAATCATTAGGGATACACTGTTAGAATTTGGAACAAGTTCTGGTGTTTAATTGCAGCAGGTTGATTATAGTTAAAAATTATATGTATTTCAAAATAACACGAAAATGACTTTCAATGTTCTTATCACAGATGATAAATATTTGAAGGGACAGAAAAGGTAATTAATTTCATCATTATACTGTGTATATGTGAGTCAAAACATCACATTGTATGCTATAATAGGTGTAATTATGGATCAATCAAAAATTTAAAAATAAGGTAAACTTTTTTTAAGTGAATAGCAAGTGGTTTCTAGTAAGGGGAGAATAATATGGTATGAGTCAGAGATAGGCAGAATGTGCAGATAAACAGCACCAGAAGAGGAGAGTTCATATGAAGGAAAGGCAAGGTTAGTCTGGGAAGTTAATTTGGGACCAGCTTATGAAGAATCTTCTGTGTAGGATCTGAAGAATCTGGGTCACGTTCATTGAATAGGAAGTAACTGAACATGGAGAAAGTCATTATCGTAGAGTTTAGATGTAAAATAGAGGAAAGGGAGGTCACAAGTGACAGAAGCATGAAGCACAGCTGTGGCCGTGGAGATGGCAATGGAGATGGAGGTATAGATACAAGTGTTAAGGATAAAGAATCAAAACTCAGCTTGTTAGCAATCAGTCTTCACTGGTATAGAATGAAGTGTTAGGGATAGGAACCGGAAACTTGGTCTGAAAACAGTTTAAGTGAAAGGCATATCTGAGGTATCTTCAAAAAAATGTTCTTGGAAAATGCCTGTTATGAATATACTCTGCATGATTTTTGATTTTTTTTCTACTTAAAAAATTTTCACAGACTTTGGAAAGAACCCCCATGCATTCAACTCTTTGTAGGTTCTGTGCCCCTGGATTCAGTTGACCTTGAGTGAAAAATCTACAACACAAATCATGTTTCTACTGAACATGTTTAGAATTTTCTCATTAATACCTATACAATGCAATACAACTATTCTTTGCATGGTGTTTATATTGTATATGATATTATAAATAATTAGAAATGATTAGAAGGATGTACCAAGTTACCTGCAAATCCTATACTATATGATAGAAGAGACTTACATATCCATGAATTCTGGTATCTCTGGGCGTTCTACAACTGACTCCCCAGGTGCGGAATGGCACAACTGTATAGTCTTGAAGCTTCCATACACGTTATTTTTTTTTTGAAAGCTTTTATTTAATAAATATAATTTCATGGGTACAGCTTTTTGGAATAGAGGAGTTCTTCCCCCGATACCTGCTCTCCCACCCCTACTCCCATCCCATTCTTCATTAAGATTCATTTTTAATTATCTTTATATACAGAAGATCAACTCTATACCAAGTAAAGAGTTCAACAGTTTGTACCCACACAGACACACAAACTATAAAGTACTGTTTGAAGACTAGTTTTACCATTAATCTATTAATTCTCATAATATAACTCATTAAGAACAGAGGTCCTACATGGGGAGCAAGTGCACAGTGACTCCCGTTGTTGATTTAACAATTGACACTCTTATTTATGATGTCAGTGATCACCCAAGGCTCTTGTCATGAGCTGTCAAGGCTATGGAAGCCTTTTTTTTTTAACTTTTATTTAATGAATATAAATTTCCAAAGTACGGCTTATGGATTACAATGGCTTCCCCCCCATACTGTCCCTCCCACCCGCAACCCTCCCCTCTCCCACTCCCTCACCCCTTGCATTTACATCAAGATTCATTTTCGATTCTCTTAATATACAGAAGATCAGTTTAGTATACATTAAGTAAACATTTCAACAGTTTGCTCCCACACAGAAACATAAAGTGAAAAATAATAGATGATTTTTTAAATGATGATGAAATCAGATCAGACCTATTGTCATGTTTAATCCCAGTGAGAGTCAAGTTGGGAATTGATAATTTCTTTTTTTTCTTTTTTTTTTCAGAAGATCAGTTTAGTATACATTAAGTAAAGCTTTCAACAGTTTGCACCCCCATAGAAACACAAAGTGAAATATACTGTTTGACTACTCGTTATAGCATTAAATCTCAATGTACAGCACATTAAGGACAGAGATCCTACATGAGGAGTAAGTGCACAGTGACTCCTGTTGTTGACTTTACAAATTGACACTCCTGTTTATGGCATCAGTAATCTCCCTATGCTCCAGTCATGAGTTTCCAAGGCTATGGAAGCCTTTTGAGTTCACTGACTCTGATCATATTTAGACAAGGTCGTAGTCAAAGTGGAAGTTCTCTCCTCCCTTCAGAGAAAGGTACCTCCTTCTTTGAAGACCTGTTCTTTCCACTGGGATCTCACTCACAGAGATCTTTCATTTAGGGTTGTTTTTTTTGCCAGAGTGTCTTGGCTTTCCATGCCTAAAATACTCTCATGGGCTTTTTCAGCCAGATCCGAATGCCCTAAGGGCTGATTCTGAGGCCAGAGTGCTGTTTAGGACATCCGCCATTCTATGAGTCTGCTGAGTATCTTGCTTCCCATGTTGGATCACTCTCCCCTTTATTTATTCTATCGGTTAGTATTAGCAGATACTAGACTTGTTTATGTGCTCCCTTTGACTCTTAGTCCTTTCATTTGATCAATTGTGAACTGAGGTTGATCACTTGGACTAGTGAGATGGCATTGGTACATGCCACCTTGATGGGATTGAATTGGAATCCCCTGGTATGTTTCTAACTCTACCATTTGGGGCAAGTCAGCTTGAGCATGTCCCAAATTGTACATCTCTTCCCTCTCTTATTCCCACTCTTATGTTTAACAGGGATCACATTTCAGTTAAATTTCAACACTTAAGAATAACTGTGTATTAATTACAGAATTAAACCAGTCATATTAAGTAGAACAGACAAAAAAACTACTAAGAGGGATAATGTATTAAGTTGTTCATTAATAGTCAGGGCTATGCTGATCAAGTCACCGTTTTTCATAGTGTCCATTTCACTTCAGGAGGTTTCCTTTTTGGTGTTCAGTCAGTTGTCACCGATCAGGGAGAACATATGGTATTTGTCCCTTTGGGACTGGCTTATTTCACTCAGCATGATGTGTTCCAGATTCCTCCATTTTGTTGCACACGTTATGTTTAATCATTTTATTATCATATCCATTTAGTCTACCTGGAAGATGCCTAGTACAAGCTATGTTAAGCCCTGGAGATACAAACACAAAAACTTAGATGCTTTCTTCTAAGGGTATTCCAGAATTCTAGAGGACTCAGAAATTTGGACCTGCAATTCTATGAAGTCAGAAACTGATACTAAGTTTAGAAGTCTAGATGCCTGGCAGGAAGTTGTGCTATTAATCATAAAGAGGAAACACAACAGGTGAAGGGAAGCTTAGAAAGAGAGCATGAAGTTGACTTTTCTGCTAGAATTTAAAGGGTATTATAGTAGTTGGCATTCCAAGGGGGAATAGATTGCATCTTTCAAACAGATAATGCAACGGATGTTTACTATATAGGGACTATTTACAAAGGTGTGGCAACAGGGAAATGATGAGAGACGGTGCAGAAACTAGGCGCTCATAGCAGTCAGGCTATTTTTGATCTATGTAGAGATAAATATAGGAAGCAGTTTCTGGAACCATGGAGGTAATGCCAGTACACACACATATAGTAGATGACTTGATCATGCAATTGTAGAGGTTTGATCAATCTAAAATCTGCAATATGGGCCGATTGGACATCCAGGGAGGAGTTTCTATTGGATTTCAAAGGCAGTCCAGTGGTAGAACTTCCCTTGGGATGTCAGTCTTTCTCCATTAAGACCTACCACTGATTTGGTGAGGCTGATCCACACTATTGAGGGTAACCTGCTTTACTAAAAAAATCACCTGATTAAATGTTAATGTCACCACAGAAACACTTAAATATTTCAACTGATATTTGAACAAATATCTGGTACTGTGGCCCAGCCAAGTTAGCATGTAAAATTCATACCCACAGTTCTGTGGAGGGACTCACCTTGAGCAGCAGTTGTTGGTAGAGAGACTCTTCAGTAGCTCAGTAGCCAGCTTTCACCAAGGGTGCTGTGACAGAAGTCCTCAAAGAGGCCAGCAGGTGAGCATTGCCTGAGCACGTTTTAGAAATGCAGCCCCACTGAATTAGTTAGGCTGGGACTGGGGATCACCAGCCTTGCTTAATAGGCACCAGTCTGTGCGATTTTGATGAGCTATAAAGTTGTATGACCACTGGGCTAGGTGAATCCTCCTTCTGATTCCTTATCTCCTGCTTGTGCTTCTCGGGACCCAGGCCTGACAGGAAGCCAGAGACACAAAACCTTTTGATAAGGATCGTATAGGTATGCCTCTCAGGACTGGGGTGTGGATGGAAAATGGTAGAGGAGCACTCAGGAAAGGCACACGGAAGATATTCTGCCCTGAATTAAGGGATATGCATGCTGGGAAATGTCTCACCTAGATGCAGTTGTTTGAGACTTGCAGAAGATAGTGTTGCCGAAGCAATAATATTAAGAGGAAAACATGTAGCTTGGCTATTGGTTCTGTATGTGATATATGAGTATAAATGGTGGTAGCATCCTAGAGCTTTTTTCCTTCTAGAATTGCATTTCATTTTGAGCTCTGCTGACTGAAAAACTGAGTATTTGCCTCATGAAGGCCATAGGACAGAATCCTTAATTTCCTAGAGAGAGCACTCCCTCTGACTTCTATGTGTCTGGCATATAAAGTATATATATTTTCCTCTCATCCATAATACATAACTCATCTACCTTTGTGATGTTCTTTGGAGAATCCAGTGGTAACTTAATTATGGTCCAGCATGCACCAAAGCCTTGCTTAAAACATTTGGCCTTTGAGTATATGTCTAATGGACAAGTGATTCTGCTGTGACCTCTATGTGTCATCACCATGTGAAGTTGCTCATTTGGAGTGTTGGATACCTTACCTGTATTTTCTCAGACCCCTACAGGAATGACTTTCCTGAGTTAACACATTACGCTTTTAGCTTTTATGGGTTGCATTATAATAATTATTATTAATAATAATCTAAGGAGTGTTTTAAAATAACTTTTCAATAAGATCTTATGAGTATAGAGTGTTTAGCACTAGAGGTGCTTTTAAGACATGATCCTTACCTTTAATTAACTCAAACCCAACCATATGAGGCAGAAATATGAGCAATTTTAACATAGTAGTGTGTGATTGAAGGCAGAGGGATTTACTGAAGAGTGATAAAGAGAGATCCCAGGAGAAACTGTTATTGGAAGTGACCATTAAAGGATGAGGAGAAGTTCGCTGTGTAGTCAAAGATGTGGGGATATGTTGAGAGGAAAGGGATTTTGGGACCAGGATACAGAACAATGGGAAGGCATAGAGATGTGGCAGCAGCTTATGCACAGGAGGGATGTCTAGAATGGGGAAAGTTTGGCTGGACAAGATGACCAATGGTTTTATATTGTTCTCATGGATGTTTATATTGTTCTCATGGGTGTTTAAACAGTTTTTTTTTTTTTTGACAGGCAGAGTAGACAGTGAGAGAGAGAGACAGAGAGAAAGGTCTTCCTTTTGCTGTTGGTTCACCCTCCAATGGCCGCTGCGGCCGGCGTGCTGTGGCCGGCACACCGTGCTGATCTGATGGCAGGAGCCAGGTGCTTCTCCTGGTCTCCCGTGGGGTACAGGGCCCAAGCACTTGGGCCATCCTCCACTGCACTCCCTGGCCACAGCAGAGAGCTGACCTGGAAGAGGGGCAACCAGGAAAGAATCCAGCGCCCCGACCGGGACTAGAACCCGGTGTGCCGGTGCCGCAGGCAGAGGATTAGCCTAGTGAGCCGGCCTTAAACAGTGTTTATGAGTCCTTTGCAAATCTGTTAGGTCACAGTGAAGCAGTCTTGATATTTTGAAGCTATAAAACTAGTATAACTTTTTAAATATTGGTGATCTTTTTTCTTCCAAAGAATTTTTAGTTTTACAAAAAAAGTGAGCTGAAGCAGAGTATTATCAATATCCTGGAAGTCCACATGGAAGTGCCATACCAAGTCCCTTTTGGTAAACCTCTAACAACATAGATTAGCTTGGGCTGTTTCTACGTAACATGGGCATGCACTCCAAAAATTTCAGAAAGAATGGAGTTAATAAGAGCTGGCACTCTGGCATAGCAGATAAAGCTGCTTGCAGTGCCGGCATCCCATATGGGCGCTGGTTTGAGTCCCAGCTGCTTCACTTCTTTGTTTTTAGAAAGATTTTATTTAGTAAATATAAATTCATAGGTACAGCTTTTGGAATATAGTGGTTCTTCCGCTCACCCACCCACCTTCCCACCCGTACTGCCGTCCCACCTCCTACTCTCTCTCCCATCCCATTTTTTATTAAGATTCATTTTTAATTATCTTTATATACAAAAGACCAACTCTATACTAAGTAAAGATTTCAACAGTCTGCACCCACACACACAAAGTATAAAGTACGGTTTGAAGACAAGTTTTACTGTTAATTCTCATAATACAACTCATTAAGGACAGAGGTCCTACATGGGAAGTGAGTGCACAGTGACTCCTGTTGTTGATTTAATAATTGACACTCTTATTTTTGACGTCAGTGATCACCCGAGGCTCTTGTCATGAACTGCCATGACAATGGAAGCCTTTTGAGTACACAAACTTTGTCAATATTTAGACAGAGCCATAAGCAAAGTTGAAGTACTCTCCTCCCTTCAAAGAAAGGTACCTCCTTTGATGACCTCTTCTTCCCACTGGGATCGATCTTTCATGTAGGTCATTTTTTTTGCCATGGTGTCTTGGCTTCCCATGCCCAAAATGCTCTCATGGGCTTTTTAGCCAGATCTGGATGCCTTAAGGGCTTATTCTGAGGCCAGAGTGCTGTTTAGGGTGTTTGTTATTCTATGAGTCTGCTGTGTGGCCTGCTTCCCATGTTGGATCCTTCTCTCCTTTTTAATTCTATATATTGTTATTAGCAGACACTTGCTCTTATTTATATGACCCATTTGATACTTATACCTATCTATATGATCAGTTATGTACTGAAAATGATCACTTTAACTAGTAAGGTTGCATTAGTACCACCCAACTTAATGGGATTTGGAGTCCCATGGCAAATTTTTAGCTTTGCCTTTAAGGGTAAGTCCATAGGAATGTGTGCTGAACTATATATCTCCTCCCTCTCTTAGTCCCACTCTTATTTTACACAGGGATCAATTTTCAATTGGATTTAAACACCTAAGAATAATTCTGTGCTAAGTGAAGAGTTCAACCAATGGTATTAAGTAGAAAAAGAAAATAGTGAAAAGAATAATAAGCTGTTCTTTGACAGGTCAAGGGCTGATCAAGTCATTGCTTCTCATAGTGTCAATTTCACTTCTACAGTTTCCTTTTGGGTGCTCAGTTGTCACTGATTATGGAGAACATATGACATTTGTCCCTTTGGGACTAGCTTATTTCACGAAGTATGATGCGTTCCAGATTCATCCATTTTGTTGAAAATGAACAGATTTCATTTTTTTTTTTTTTACTGCTGTGTGGTATTCCATAGAATATGTATCCCACAACTTCTTTATCCAGTCTTCTGTTGATGGGCATTGAGGTTGATTCCATGTCTCAGCTATTGTGAATTGAGCTGCAATAAACATGAAGGTGTAGTTGGCACTTTTATTTGCCTATTTAATTTTCCTTGGGTAAATTCTGTGGAGTGGAGTGGCTGGGTCATATGGTAGTGCTATATTCAGATTTCTGTGGTATCTCCAAACTGTCTTCCATAGTGGCTTTACCAGTTTGCATTCCCACCAACAGTAGATTTAGGGTACCTTTTTCCCTACATTTTCGCCAGCATTTTTTTTTTTTATTTCTGTGTGAAACCAGGGTGTATGAAACCTCATTGTGGTTTTGATTTGCATTTCCCTAGTGATCCTGAACATTTTTTTCATGTTTCTGTTGGATTTCTTCTTTTGAAATATGTCTAAGTCCTTGGGCCATCTCTTAAGTGGGTTCTTTGTTTTGTTGTTGTGGAGTTTCTTGTTCTCTGTTGATTCTGGTTATTAATCCTTTATCACCTGCATATTTTGCAAATAATTTCTCCCATTCTGTTGGTGGCCTCTTCACTTTCCTGACTGTTTCTTTTGCAGTACAGAAACTTCTCAATTTGATGTAATCCCAGTAGTTAATTTTGGCTTTGGCTGTCTGTGCCTCTGGGGTCTTTTCTAAAAACTCTTTGCCTGTGCAAATATCTTGCAGGATTTCTCCTATATTCTGTAATAATTTGCTGCTGTCAGGTCATAGATCTTTAATCCATCTTGAGTGGATCTTTGTATAAGGTGTAAGGTAGGGGTCTTGCTTCATACTTCTGCATGTGGACAACTATTTTCCTCAGAACCATTTGTTGAATAGACTGTTCTTGCTCCAGGGATTGGTTTTAATTCCTTGATCAAATATAAATTGGTTATAGATGTTTGGATTGATTTTGGTGTTTCTGTTCTGTTTCTATGCTGTTTTGATTGTAACTTGTCTTGAAATCTGGTATTGTGATGCATCTGGCTTTGTTTTTTGTATAAGATTGCTTTAGCTATTCAAGGTTTCCTGTGTATCCATATGAATTTCGGCATCATTTTTTTCTAGATCTGAGAAGAATTTCCCTGGTATTTTGATTGGTATTGCATTGAATCTGTAAATTGCTTTTGGAAGAATGGACATTTTGATGATATTGATTCTTATAATCTGTGAACATGTAAGATTTTTCCATTTTTGTATCTTCTTCTATTTCTGTCTTTAATGTTTTATAATTCTCATCATAGAGATCTTTGACATCCTAGGTTTATTCCAAGGTATTTGTTCTTTTTTTTTTTTGTAGCTATTGTGAATGGCACTGATCTTAGAAGTTCTCTCTCAGCCATGGCATTGTCTATGTATACAAAGGTTGCTGATTTTTGTGTATTGATTTTATATCCTGCTACTTTGCCAAACTCTTCTATGAGTTCCACTAGTCTCTTAGTAGAGTTCTTCAATACCTTATATAAAGAATCATGTCATCTGAAAATAAGGATAGTTTGACTTCCACCTTCCCAATTTGTATCCCTTTGATTTCTTTTTCTTGCCTAATGGCTCTGGCTAAAACTTCCAGTACTATATTGAATGGCAGTGGTGAGAGTGGGCATCCATGTCTGGTATTGGATCTCAGTGGGAATGCTTCCAGCTTTCCCCCATCCAATTTGATGCTGGCCATGGGTTTGTCATAAATTGCCATGATTGTGTTGAGGCAGTTTGCTTAGAGTTTTCAAACAGACCGTAATTGGTCAAACAGACCAATTTCAAGATGGAAATTGAATCTGTAATAAAGGCCCTCCCAACAAAGAAAAGCCCAGGACTGGATGGCTTCACTGCTGAATTCTACCAGACATTCAAAGAAGAGCTAACTCCAATTCTTCTCATGTTATTCAAAACAACTGAAAGAGAGGGTATCCTCCCATATTCTTTCTACAAAACCAGCATCACCTTAATTCCTAAACCTGAAAATGCTGCAACAGAGAATTACAGACCAATTTCCTTGATAAACATAGATGCAAAAATCCTCAACAAAATTCTAGCCAATCAAACCCAACAATGCATCAGAAAGATCATCCACGTAGACCAAGTGTCATTTATCCCTAGCATGCAGAGATTGTTCTACATTCGCAAATCAATCAATGTGATATGTCACATTAACAAACTGCTGACAGAAAACCATATGATTATCTCAATTGATACAGAGAAAGCATTTGATAAAATGCTTCTTTTTTTTTTTTTTTTTTTTTTGACAGGCAGAGTGGACAGTGAGAGAGAGAGAGACAGAGAGAAAGGTCTTCCTTTGCCGTTGGTTCACCCTCCAATGGCCACCTCGGCGGGCGCACTGCGCTGATCCGATGGAAGGAGCCAGGAGCCAGGTGCTTCTCCTCGTCTCCCATGGAGTGCAGGGCCCAAGCACCTGGGCCATCCTCCACTGCACTCCCTGGCCACAGCAGAGAGCTGGCCTGGAAGAGGGGCAACCGGGACAGAATCCGGCGCCCTGACCGGGACTAGAACCCGGTGTGCCGGCGCCGCTAGGCGGAGGATTAGCCTAGTGAGCCGTGGCGCCGGCCTAAAATGCTTCATTTCTAGTCCAGCTCTCTGCTATGGCCTGGGAAAGAAGTAGATGATGGGCCAAGACCTTTGGTCCCTGCACCTGCATGGGAGACCTGGAAGAAACTCCTGGCTTCCAATCAGTACAGCCCCAACCACTGTAGGCATCTGGGGTAGTGAATAAGCAGATGGAAGACTCTCACTCTCTCTCTCTCTCTCTCTCTCTCTCCTTCCCTCCCTCCCTCCCTCCTTCTCCCCCTTATCTTTGCCTCTGCCTCTCTGTAACTCTGCCTTTCAAATAAATAAGTCTCTAAAAAAAAGAATGGAGTTAATATACATGTATTTTTATGCAAAAATTGAAAATTGATCCATAATTCTTTCATAATAAGTATGTTACATGAATTTTTTAAAGACGCTGTATAATTATCAACATTTTCCTTATCAGCAAATACTTTTTCTGGATATGGCAGCAAGTACATAAGTAATAGTGCTGGTGCAAGTCTTCAGTGGAACATATACTGTGTGGTGAACATACATAGCTGGAGTAGAATTACCAGGTCAGTACTGCCAAATGGCTTTCCAAAGTAGTTACACCAATTTAACCTCCCACCTACAAACCAGTTTATTGACAGTTTTAAAAGTTAGCCTTTCAAATAAATCTTTCTTCAGAAAAACAGAGTTAGAGGGAGAGACAGAGGTCTACCATCAGCTGGTTTATTCTCCAAATGGTGGAAACAGCTGGAACTGAGGCAGACTGAAGCCAGGAGCTCCTCTGGGTCTCCCATGTGGGTGCAGAAGCCCAAGCACTTGGACCATCTTTCAGTGCTTTCTGGGCACTTTAGCAGGGGGCTGGATCAGAACTTTGGAACAGTTGGGACTTTACCCAGCACCCATGTAGGATTTTGGAGTTATAAGTGGCAGCTTTAACTGCTAAACCACAAAGCCAGCCCAGTTTTTGTTCTTTGTAGATAATGATGCCCTAGGAAAATGAAAACTGAAAGGTAAAATACGGATGAAGCTTTTACCAGATACAAAGTGGAGTTTGAAGTCCTTTTTAAAGGTGAGGCAAAGACAGACATAGATGGCTAAAGTAAGATCAGTACCTCAGCCTTGACCAAATTAGAAATCCTGGGCATATAGAATGGGCATTTGGTCTAGTGTTTGGGTCACTCATGTCTTATATAGAAGAGCCTGGTTTTGATGACTGGCTTTGGCTCCTCGTTCCAGCTTTGTGCTAGTGCAGACCCTGGGAGACAGTGGTGATGGCTTTACTGGTTGGGTTCTTACTGTCCGTGTGAGCTGGGTGGCATTTCTGACTCTTTGCTTCTATCCGTGCTTCCTCTTCTACCTACTTGGCCATTGTAGGTGTTCAGAGACTGAATTCCTACATGGGAGCTCTCCACCTCTCAAATAAAAATTTAAAAAGAAGAAACCCTAGAGGTAAAGAATGTATCTTAAAAGCTTGGAAGTATACAGAAAGAGACATGAATCTATCCTGACTGTTGGTTCACTCCCCAAATGCCTGCAATGGCTGGGAATGGGCAAAGCAGACGCTTAGAACTGGCCATTCAATCCAGATCTCCCACATGAGAGGCAGGAAGCCAATTGTATGAGCTATCACCATTGCTTCTCACAGACTGTACTGGTGGGAAGTTGGAGATAGGAATGAAATCCAGATACTCTGATATAGCACAAGGGCATATTAACTACTACACTAAATGTCCCCTCCAAGAACAAATTACTGAATATATTTATCTCCTGAAATACTTCAAACAAACCCTTATTTCCATTATTGAGCTTTAAGTTTGTAGTCACTCTTTCTGTTAAATGTTAGCTGCGAATAAGCTGTTGATCCCAGATTTGTGGCCAGGGCTGACATCCATCTGTGGTGAGGGTAGGGCATGAACAAAGTTAATATATTGAATACTCAGCCATCAGTTTGAAAGGAATGTTAATATAGGGCAGTTAATTGGTATTTGTAACAATGGTGACATGAAGTAGAATATTACTACTAAAGTGAAATGTCACCAACTAGATTTTAAATATCTTCAGGATAGGAAGCGTGTCTTACTCTTTGTTGCAGCACATGTTGAGTGTCTGAAATGAAATAATTACGAAACCAGTAAATGCATTAATACAAGCTGTATGATAGGATTAAGCAAACTAATCACTGTTTCAATGGGAGAGATAATGAAGGAGCAGATAGAATAGAAAAAGTTAGAGCATTACTGTAGACTAAAGGTCAGATATCTAAGAACCATTAATTGATCAAAGATAGATTTTGTTGACTGCATGTTTATGAATAATTTTAAAAGCAAATGATCTCTCAAAAAACTGTGTGTGAGAAGACATGGGGTGGTGTGGGCTAGGAGATCATAGGCATTGTAGAACACTGGGATTTTTGTCGGAAGATGAATTATACATGTTTGCTTGAGCATAACATTAGCTAAACCCTTCCTAGAATCGTGAATCTTGTTTTGATTACCGTTTTTAAAGAGAATGGAAAATAGACATGTGGCACAAATGATTTAAAAATACAGGATGACAAGCCACATGAATACATCCTGTTTACTGTGAGAAGGAAGATAAAAATTATATATGTCAGTCAAGGTGTCTATTAATAGAAGGCTAAAGGCTCACCTAATTATCTACTATAACTGAGTGTTATGAAGAATTGGAAGAATAATTGTTTCTTATATTCATAGGAGTCCAAATAATAAGACAAGAAATTAAGACATAAAAATATTTTGATCAAACACAGGAAAAACTTCTTCAATTAACAGGGTGATGAATGGCTAGAATAAAGAAGGGTGCTTATAGACATTTTTAACTGCATACTTCCAATAAATGAGAAACAATGATCAGGTCTGCACAATTGCTATGGATGTTTGTGTGTGTTATCAAAAGTGATGTATTGAAACTCTAATTCCCAGTATGGTGCTGTTTGGAGAGAGGCTGTTTAGCTGGTAATTTGGTCATGGAGTAAAGCCTTCTATTGGCATCCTTATGAGAAGAGGCATGAGAGAGCTGCATCCCCTCTCAGCTATGTGAAGGTACTATAAGAAGGCCTGGGGTTTACAAGAGAGCCCTTACTAAGGCTTGAATCAGCAGAGGCCTTGATCTTGGACTTCTCAGACTCCAAAATTATGAGAAAGAAATCAAAACCACCCAGTCTATGGAATTTCTGTTGTAGTTGCAGAAACTGATAAAAAGCATTTGAAGCTATTCCCTGCTTGTTGTCAGAGAATGCTATAAGACAATCACTGTGGTGGCCCTGAAATGCCAATTTCACTTGAAGAAAAGCAAAACTTACATAAAAATTCAACATAAAGGGTGTACATTTTTTAAGTTAAGCTGAAGTTGCACTAACACTTAATTAAATAATACACTCTTTAAGGCACTAATGAAAGAATTTTAAAAGATGTCCATTACATTGACATAGGCATTGCAATGTGTAGCCTTGCAGTATTCTCGCTTTCAGAGGGATTATCAAACAATGAAGTTGATATGACACAATGGAAATCACTTCTACATCGCCCATCACCCTCTAAGTCATTACTTTTTGCTGGTAACTGAGGCTTCCCTGCAAGCTCCAGAACACCACTTTGGGGGCAAATTCTATCACCCTAATAGCATTTTCTAGTTTTATTGATCTTGAAAAACATTTCATTATGTTTAATTTAGGGAAATGAGATTTCTTTAATTGCTATCAGTAGCAGCAATTAGAGGCTCAATTACATTTGCAATTCATTTTTAAAAGCTTTATGGTTTTCAGATAAAAATTTCAAGATCTAACTGCTCACATTAAAAGTTACTGTTCCTCCCTTTGGTACTCAAGATTTCAAGAGAGGAGATACATTTTATGGTATAAAATAAATAATGCTGGAATCTGAGGATTAACCACTCATTTGAATAAATTAGATATTTCATTAAATAAATTGGCTCATAAAGCATGTTTATAGATTCTTTTCCTTGGGGATTTCATATGCACTGAGCTCTATGGCTTGAAAGGTCAAAATGTATCCATGGGAGAAGAGGCCAGTGACTAACTAGGAATACAGATGTTAAACATTTCTATGTGTGCTCATCCTGAGTTGTAGTCCCTCGGTGAGTGTGGAGTTGAGTTACCACTGTTATATCTGGAGCAGATTTCCATGAATGTTTGGAAAAGGGGGTCCATATAAGCTTCTGATGATTGATCTCTTCAATAGTTTCAGTGGTTCTAGAAGTAACTCCAGTTTTGCATGTTCTGCAGCTTCTTGTTGATAGAATTAAATAATTGTCAGTGTAAAAACCTTGCACAGGCCAGATGATGTCCTTGTTCTAAGTTGCAGTAGCACCAATAGTTTTCCCATTATAAATTACAAAAAAGATAAATTATTTGTATATTGAAGTCTGAAGAAAATGGGCACTCATAGTGACGTACACATAATCAGCCTTAGTCCTTCTAATGGTGAGAATAATTTCACCTACAGCATCTAGAAGATCACCTTTGTGCAGCAGGTATTTAGTAAATGCTGGTTGGTGGGACTAATGCAACGCTCCTCAAATCAGAAGCAGCTGTTTTTTGTATACCTACAACTAAATTGGTGTTTGTCCATTTAGTGGCAATATTGAGCAACAGCCTGGAGATGCTATCATGCAACAATTAATAGAAAGCCTCTTTTGAAGAAACTTGGGCCCAGTTCTTTAAATTGCTTTACTGTAATGCTTGATCATCTCCTTTGGTGGGAAATAACAACTGTTGGTGATAACAACTAATAATGCCTTTGTTGCTGTTGGTCATGCATAAATACATGCAGGTTTCAAATGATTTCAAATGGTAGTTCCTGGAGTTCTGTCATGCTAACAGGAATCAGAGCATGCTGTAACTTAAGGTATATGCATGTGGAAGGTTTTTCTCTTTATTATGTTTCAAAATGTTTGTTTTTATTCCTCTCAACTTGCTTTAGTTTTTACCCAGGCAACTGAATTTTTATTGATGGGAAAATGGGGTTATATACAATAGAAGTTTGATATTTAAGTGGATTATTATTGGAGGAAAAGAGTTACAAGGTGGTACATGTCAGTAGTACTCTTATATGTGTGGCCGGCTCCTCCTGCCCTACGTCAGTCTATATGCCAAGGGGACATGATATCATGAGAGTTAATTATGTGGTGAACAAATAATTGGGCAGCACATGTTTACAGAAGGCTGGAGAACTCAGTTTAGAGTGTATAAAAGTTGCGATTAAAACATGTCTTGCATTTGAGGTCTAGAATTTCAATGACTTCATTTGAAAAAAGTCATGTTGCTATTTAATAACTGTTCTGCAAGGGTAGTCTCCTGAAACATGGTCATCATTGTTTACATTTTGTACTGCCCTGTGCTCTTCATTGTATCTAACTACTGCTCTTTAATAACTTCATCACCAGAGAAGGTGTAAAAATGAACATGAGCAGTATGGTTATGGTACTTGGAAATAGTAATAAAGGACAAAGGCGTATTAATTGTTATTCTCTGAAAGCTTATGCTTCAATAGCTGTCTAATTTAATAAAGTCTTGTTACAGTGGAATGATTCAGCTGTAAGAAGCTTGTAAAAATTGTGCTAAGCACTGGAGTCAATGTGATCCTTCTCAATTCTTGGGGGCAGTAGTTTCTCATGCTGTCCGCTCTCAGGAATGCCGCAGTGCATTGCAGAGTTGTTTGTCAATGCTTGAGTATATTTTCATAGGAAAGTATTGATTGCAGAGTGAAAAACATTTAGTTTAACAGCAATCAATGAGTAACAGACAAAAGGACATTTGAAGTTTTGAAGTCTTTAAAATACAAACTCAGTAGGCAATCTGGGGAGTTCTTGGTAAATGCATGACCCAAGGGCTACACAAATTCTGTATTGGAAATTTACTCTTCCTCCTAAGCCAGCTATGATTGGCTATGCAAGAAAATTAACTCATTGGCCACATAATAAATATACAAAACTTTTGGTAGTGAAATGGAATTTTTGCAATGCAACCTGTATTGTTCAGTAGCCTCACTATATGCTCTGAGTCACTCAAATTTTAATGCAGTATCTGAGAAAATATCAAAAAGCATTTAAATCAACATTAAATCTCAAAGACTCAGTGTTCAAGAGAAGCAAATAATAATTTGTATTACTGAATAATCATTTGTACATATATTATGACGAATGTTTAAAAATATCTCATGTTGAGATTGTTTGACAAGAAGTACACCCTCTAGAAATTGTTGTTGAATGAAAATAATTTGAGTAATCTCTAGCCATGATCAAGACTTGCAGAAAATGACTGCACAGTCTGTTCTCTTTTCAGTAGGGGACGCTATTTCTTCCTAAGTAATAATAAGAGACACTGGCTGATATCTAGGCCTCAAAGGGTAAAATGTAATTATATGCATAATGCAAAACTGGTAGCTTTGTTCAGAGACATAATCACATAGGAATCAATGAAATGTATAATCCTAACACACTGAAAAATATAGATATTCTGTTTCCATTTCTGGAAGACATTATTTTTCATTTTTGGCAAAGGCTTGACATTTCATTGAATTTGGAGGAAGATGGTATATCAAATTGTTCTTGATTCTCAACAATGAGAATACACTTCTAGTTACCCCATGACTTCTTAGGGCTTTATGAATCTTGCGTGATGATGGAAATACCACCTCCTCGAAAGGAAATGATTGGCTTTTACTCTGATGTATGAGCTTGTAAACAGATCATCTTAACTGGTGGTCCACAGCTGTGGCTGAGTTACCCCCTTTTAGTAAATAGTGTTGGTGCACACCCACTTGGACTTGTAAATATACTGTCCGTACTTACTATAAGGGCATAACTGAGTAGTTGCGATAGACTATATGATTTATCCAACCAAAAATATTTGTCATCTTGTCCATCATATGAAAAGTTTGTCAAGGGCTGACATTATGACCCAGTAGGTTAAGCTGCCACTTGTGATGCCAGCATTCCATATCAGAGGGTTTGTTCTAGTTCTGGCTGCTCTGCTTCTACTCCAACTCTCTACTGGGGCACCTGGAAAACCCACAGACATGATGGTTAGAGTACTATCACCCCTGTCTCCTCTATGGGAGACCAAACCTGAGTTCCTGGCTCCTGTTTTCAGTGTGACCCAGCCTTGGCTGTTATGGCCCTTTGCAGAGTGAGCCAGCAGATGGAGAATGTCTGTCTGGCTCTCCTCACTCTGATGTTCTGCCTATAAATTAAGGTCAACTTTTTTTTTTTTTTAAGTTGTCTAATCCCTCTACCACATTATAAAATTCTTGGCAGTCTCTTTTCCCATCTTCACTCTCTCCCTGTATATCCTTCTCTTTCTTTCTCCTCCCCTCCCCTCCCCTCCCCTCCCCTCCCCTCCCCTCCCCTCCCCTTCCCTTTCCTCCCCTCCCCTCCTCTTCTACATTTGTCCAGAATCTAAAATTGTATGTGTCCCATGGGGACTATTGGGTTCTCATGGGTTTTGCAAAGGAACTTTTCCTTGAAGTCTTTTGGGATCCTGTAGACACTGTAACTAAAATCCTCAATGACAGGGTGAGATGTGATGGTTGAAAGGGTGCCTCTGGAGTCACAGGGTTAGGAGTTGCCATGTCTGGAATAAGAGGAAGGAGAAAATTGGGATGCTGAGCTCTGC
Organism: Oryctolagus cuniculus; assembly: GCF_964237555.1. Lineage (NCBI taxonomy): Eukaryota > Metazoa > Chordata > Mammalia > Lagomorpha > Leporidae > Oryctolagus > Oryctolagus cuniculus. Next base: position 110,478,721 of record NC_091434.1, read on the forward strand.
ATAGATTTCATATTCTCAAATCCTGTCTGTACTGTTTACTGTTGGTAACTATAGTGCTTAATCTTAAAATAGATTAGATTTTAAATAGTGCCTACTATCTAGTGTTAATGCAAGGTTTCAGTGGCTACTGTACTACCTGAAAATACTCAGCTAGGTTTTGTCATCAATATCATTTTTTACCTGTGATACTAGAAATGATGCTTTTGTTTCCCTGTTCTGTTATTGTCATGTGCTTTAATTTCATTTTTGCCCTGGAATTACTTTTGTAACTTCTTCCTGAGTAAGCAGAAGCACATTAAATGTATATACTTGCTTTCTTAAGCATCATGGAGCTTACTATTTGTACTTAATACCATTAGCATTGTTGATTAGAAATATATGTTGGCCCGCGCCGCGGCTCACTAGGCTAATCCTCCGCCTTGCGGCGCCGGCACACCAGGTTCTAGTCCCGGTCGGGGCGCCAGATTCTGTCCCGGTTGCCCTTCTTCCAGGCCAGCTCTCTGCTGTGGCCCGGGAGTGCAGTGGAGGATGGCCCAAGTGCTTGGGCCCTGCACCCCATGGGAGACCAAGATAAGTACCTGGCTCCTGCCATCAGATCAGCGCGGTGCGCCGGCCGCAGCAGCCATTGGAGGGTGAACCAACAGCAAAGGAAGACCTTTCTCTCTGTCTCTCTCTCTCACTGTCCACTCTGCCTGTCAAAAAATATATATATATGTTATTCACAATAATAAAGTAAAATTCATTGTATTACTGTAGTTTTTATTTATTTAATGAACATCAATAAGTAGTGTTCATTATACTGAAAGCTTTGTCATTTGTCAATCTTTTGTAATTCTCCAAATCTAAATGGTGAGAGCCACTGTTCTAGTTGTTTGAATGTGCATGAGTTATACCCCTAGGTGATGATGAAACTTCAGCTTGATAGTGGTATCTGATGGCAGCTAACACTTGGTAATGGGGACAGTTTTTGCATGTGTTGAATCTGATTCTTTGGTCATAACCCTGGGAGTCCTTGCCTATATAAATCCATGCATTATGCACTGTTGCAGCAAGCTGTCAATGTTCTTCACCTGTCAAAGTGAAAAAGTCACACTTCTTAGTGGTCAGGACCAGGTAAAAATGTAGTTTTTAATTTTGTTTCCTGAAAGAGGCAAATACTTCAGAAGGATTTTAAAGAGACCACTATAATAATGCTTGTAATGCCTTATAATCTTTCATGCAGAGGTTTAGTTTGGAGCTTACATATAAAAAAAAAAATACATATAAATTTATATTGTGAAGTTAAGTAATTTAACGATGTAGATGGAAGTTTTACAGTTAAACCTGACTGGCCCAGAAGCAGAACACCTCAGACTGTAGGAAAGCTGCTCTTCTTTAAACTGCCTGGACAGGTTGTCTGGCATGAGAAGCTTTCTTCTGCTCTTTGCACAGCAGCAGTGATTGGTTTGGGTTGGATCACCCTGGACAAATCGGTGCCTTTTATCACCTGATTTGGATGTGGTGATCAAAAGTACCTTTCCACATGTAAAAAAATTCATTTCCCTTTGATTGCAAACCCTAAGAAAGGCAAAGATATTAATGTGACCATGTGGAAAAATAGCCCTGGCTGTGTCCAGTGAAGTGTGATGAAGCCTTCCCAAAGAGACCACTTCTGAATGAGAGATGGCTAAATATTCAGCCAGGAGTAGAAACTGGAGACGCTTGTAGATGACAGCACACCTGAGAACACAATTTCTCACCCTCACTTAAGCTGCACACAAAAAGCTGTGGTCATGATGCAGGAGTTTCCACTGTGTGAGGTTTTCCATATTGAACCATGTGTGATGCAGAGAATATATTAATGGTAGCTACAGTCCATGTTGGCTCATTTGCCATGCATTGTATTTGTACAATATAGGGCTATGTTTTGCCCTCTTTTTTCCTTTTCACATGACTACCATTTTTTTTTTTTTTGACAGAGTGGACAGTGAGAGAGAGAGACAGAGACAGAGAGAAAGGTCTTCCTTTGCCGTTGGTTCACCCTCCAATGGCCGCCGCGGCTGGCGCACTGCGCTGATCCGAAGGCAGGAGCCAGATGCTTCTCCTGGTCTCCCATGGGGTGCAGGGCCCAAGCACTTGGGCCATCCTCCACTGCCTTCCCGGGCCACAGCAGAGAGCTGGCCTGGAAGAGGGGCAACCGGGACAGAATCCGGCGCCCCGACTGGGACTAGAACCTGGTTTGCCGGCGCCGCTAGGTGGAGGATTAGCCTGTTGAGCCGCGGCGCCGGCCAACTACCATTTTAAAAAACAGACTAACTTTTGTAATATTCTCTGTTTATGTGATTAACCAAGGTCACTACGTGTACTTTTAATAGTGATTCTTAGATTGTCTGTTAAAAGCATGCATTTTCCCTTTGTATAGATTAACTGTGCTAGCTTGACGATTTATAGATCTTTAATAAATTTCTCATAAAAATGGTATTTCTGTTCAACCTTACATCCCAGAAATAACACAAATTCTTAACTGTGTATAGTTTCGGATACCTCTTTACTTCAGTAATTGTATAAAATGAAATACTAGATCATTGAGTCAGAGCTTATGATTAGTTCCACACTGATTTTTAAAAAAATATTCTAGCTGACCTTTTAATGGTTTAAAATGTAAAATTTTGCACTTGATAACAAGGATGTGAGGCAAATTGCTGAAATTGTATTTAAAAACGTTCAAATTTCTAGTACAATCTAGTACATTAAAATAATGGAAGCTGGCTATGAAAAACCAGCCCAGATGTATTCAGGCTTTATTTAAAGAAATTTTCTTGTTTAGAGAAGCCTCCATAGTGAAGTGGGAAGTATGAAGGCATCTGGGATTTTCCAAAATAATAAAAGGTATTTGTGAGAAATTAATATTAATTACTGAGATCCTGGAAGCCATTTCTCTGGCAGACTTAAGACAAAACTTGCAGTAGTACTTTGTACAGTCTGTTGTTGACATTATAATTGTTCTATTTTAGAGGAGTGAATAATTACCATAGCAAATATTCTAATTCCTCATACACATAATTATAACTATTCACTGAAGAAAGACAGGAATTAGAAGGATTCCAACTACATGATAAGAATTCTGAATTTGAATAGGTTTTTTATTCTATAAAACCTAGAGTGATGTACATAAGCAACAATAAAATGTAATATGTAAGACAATATAATTATAAATTCTTTGTAAGGAAGTCACTGAAAACCTTGTAAGGAGTAAAATGTATGACTTAATAGCTAATGAATGGAAGTGACTGATCAGGTAAGAAATTTGAATATGAAGTTGGGATTGCAATCTGTGAGCTGTTGGAGAAAGGCAAGAAATACAATAACAGAGTGGAATATGTCCATGGCATGTTAAACCAAAGACGATCTCATATTATACTTAGCCGGGATTACCACTAAAATTTTTGCTGATACAAGTTTGCAAACTATGGCTGACTGGCAACAAAGGAAGAAAGTAGAGGAGGGAGGTCAAGAGAATTCAGCTTAACACAACAAGTATTTATTGAATACTTCTAGAATGCTCAGCTGTGTATTGTTTGAGGATTCATTACCAAGGACAAGGCCTAATCATTGCTTAAAGGAAAGTATGCTCTTGGAAGAGACAGAGATAATAATTACATGTGTGAAATGCTTCACACAGGATATTTATACTTTAAATTTGAGAGGAAGGGACAGAAAATGAGACACACAGCTCCTGGTTGCTGTTTATTCTCTAAATGTTCACAACAGTTGGGGTCAAAACCAGGAAGGAGTTTGGAACACAATCAGCAATCTCACATGGGTGGCAGGAACAGTTAGTGGAGTGATCACACAGCCTACATTAGATCGAAGATGGTATCTGAAAATGGAACCAGGAATCAAATGCAGGGAGTATGATGTGGAATGGGAGCATCTTCATTAGTAGGCTAAATGCCTACTGCATCCTAGTTTTTAAAATGATACGGTGAGTTTTAAGAGCAACATATATGTGGGATAAACCATAAAATAGGTATGTAGTGAAATAAGAGATATTTGATTGAGAAAGTAGAGTGTTAGTGTTTATAGTAAACATCATTGAAGTTCAAGATTAAAATATAAGAATAAAAAAGTTCTTGACATCATCTATAATAATCAACAAAGAGAAATAGAATGTATGTTGGTAAGGTTTTCATTACTATGACAAAAGTTCCTGACACAGACTACCTATGCAAGAGATTTTTATCGGGTCATAGTTTTGGAGTTTCATGGTCCAGGATCTGGTGGCCCCATTGGTCTGATGTCTGATGAGAGTTTGGATGACAGAGCACATGATGGATTATCTGGTGAGCCAAGAATAAGAGTACAGCTGGGCATGACTGATGCTTATGGATATTTGTGTGTGTGTATGTGTGCGTATGTAATAAATACACATATTCATACCTACACATGTATGTAAAATCTCCAAGCTTGGAAGAACTGCCTTCCGGGGAACCAACTCCAGTGACTTAAGGATTTCCCATCAGGCCCACCTCCTAGACATTGAAATTGATTTTTCCCACTGTCTTGATCTTAGGCAAAATGGAGTCCACAGCAACTGGGTTGTTGGGAAATTCTTGTCTCAGTAGGAGAGAATTCAAAACAGGGTTATAAAGGTGTAGGAAGACAGGATTTATTTAAAGGGGTAGTACATGCTCAGACATGAGTACAGGCATTCTCTCTCCATGAGGAGAGAAGTGACTACCTCCCCTGAAATTTTGGTCATCTCTTTCTAGGGTAGGGGATGATGTTGTAATTGAATACACAAATGCTGTGGAGTATGGGTGGCGCCTGTATGCATATGGTGATTTCCTGGAGGTTATCATGGTCTCTCCACAGGGAGCTCAGCATACACATGGTCATCATAGCTTTTCATGAGTGACTGGATATGAGGTTCAGGTGCATAGTGGGGAACTGGGTGTGTTGAGTTTGGAATGGAGCAGTATTCCAGCACAGAGGCTGCTGGCAGTCCCACAGCTCCTTTGCCTGCTAGTTCTCTGCCTAGCCACATCATTCGTATCATTACTTTATGATTTTGGCTTAAATGTCTGCATGAGTTAAGGAGCCATACCCATTTCAAATCATAGTGTACTGTCTTGGAGTTTCAAAAGGCAACTAAGTCAGCTGGGAAAGGCATTCATTCACTTAATGTTTACTGTAGGGTTATATTCAGAAAAACAGTGGGGTTAAAATTAAGGTATAAATTAGTCTTTTACAGTTATTGTGAAAGTGCAAAGTTGGTTCAGAGTCTAGAACTGGCAGTAAAAATTGCTAAAATTCTGCAATATTGTTGCTTCCTTGGATTGAATCTACTCTTCTCCATAGGGGGAGAACAAAAAATACTTCAATGAAGTGTAAAGACACTTAATAAAATTGACTTCTGAGAGCTCCCAAGAGGATAGAATAACTAATAGCTACTGTTAATTGTGATCAATTAACACGACAACAGAGGAAGATCTGAGACCAGGGAAAACAGAGGAGTCATTGACTTCTTATACAAGAACCCATTGGTGAAGTAAATGAAGCTCTTTTCTGATAGGAAGTTTAGCCTTTTGATCATAGAAACCAAGGTAAAGATTGAGGTAAGAGAAAAAGAATGTCTCAGGCAGTTAACTATTAACGTCAGGCTTACTACTTACCTGGTTGGTTATTCAATGTCTTGCTTTTCTAGTTAAGGCTCTGTGATAAGCTGATACTCCAAGACCTGGGAGGAAGTGGTTTTGTAAGTTTATTGAAATCAAGAAATTGATGAACCAGCAAACCCTGTGGAAAGGCTTTTTCCAAATGAAGAAATGTTAATAAGAACAAAAATAAAAGGAACAACCAGCTATTGTCCTCCTAGGGGTGATCTTTCAGTCTTTCAGCCCACACCTAGGAAGAATTAGTCATTTTTAGAGTGTGTTGTTCTCCTCACAATCTACTGAGACCTCCAATTGTTGGGACCTAAATTATATCAGATGCTGCTTGAGTGGGTGTCCCACCTGTTCTCTTCCCAGCAGTGTAACCAATGTTGTCATTTCAACATTGCCTTACTTCACATTAGCCAATAAAAGCCTTCCCTTAGCTTTTTCTATCTGTAACTTCATTTTTCTAATTATCCAAACCAAGGATGCCACTCATTTTCATCATTATCAAATGAAGTCCCATAACCTCACCGCCAACATAGGTATGCTCACCTACAATCTTACAGACATTGTTTGATCTCATTATGTCCATAATGTAATTAATAACTGTGCTTTTCTTAATATACTTGTGACTGATTTTATGGCTTCATGAAATGTGAACATTGGTTGGGACCTTAGCATTCTAGAAAGAGGTACAGAGATAGTAAGGTAACGGGGGTACCAACATGTCTCCCAGACATAATCTCATGCCTCCTGTACACTCAGGAATTCTGAGTGTGAAAATGAAGACAATTACACTGAAGAAAAGCTGAGAATTGGATCAATGTATAAACTTGTATACTACTTTAAAGTTGTATGATTTTAAAATCAAATCACAGGGCTGGCCTCGTTTTAGTGGTTTAAGTGACACCCTATGTGCCAGGATCCCATATTGGTGATGGTTGTAGTCCTGACTGCTCCATTTCTCATCCAGCTTTCTGATAATGCGACTGAGAAAGTGGAGGAGGATGGCCCAAGTGCTTGTGCCCCTGCCTCTTATTGGAAACTCAAAAGAAACTGCTGGTTTCTTGCTTAGACCTGGATCTGGCCCAGGCCCAGTTGTTGTGGCCATATGGGGAGTAAACCAGCAGATGGAAGATCTCTCTCTCTCCCCCTCTCTCTATAACTCTGCCTTTCAAATAAATAAAATAAAACTTTAAAAAAGCCATAAACATCTAGAGTGCAGAAAGCATTCATGATCTTGTTAAAAAGAATAAAATTTTCATCTTGTGAATGCAGTATAACCATTTTATTCTTCCCTTGTTGCCTAAGTTGATAAATAATGAAGATCACTGACTACATACAAAAATGAACATTATTTTCTTTTTGCATGCCATCATTCATTAAAATTTTTACAGTTGTACCTTTAGAATTCATACCAATCTTAACTTGCCAGATATTCATTTTTATTTTACTCTTCTTAACAACCTACCCTGAAAATATTTTTGAGTTCAAATATGTATCTCTTTGCTATGAAATAAACACTTACTTCATCTTTGCCAAAATAAATTTGGTTTACTGTCACAACTCTCCTTTATAAAGCTCTGGCCTAGAGTTGGGGCATTTTGAGATCTATCCAAATGCCCTTCTTTCATATTTACCCTTTAACTTTGTATTTAACATCCTCATGCTTTTGTTTCTCTCGCCCTTTTCTCCCTCCTGTTTTTTTTTTTTTTTTAAACCAGGCTTTGCATCATTTTTACTTAGAATAAAAGCTTTGTGTCTTGGGCGATGTTATCAGCACTGCGGATATACACTGAGCTATTTCTATCCCAGCATCTCAAAATCTGATTCTGATTCTTCTGTTACAGCCAACAGAACAGGCTTTAAAAAAATCAATTCTTAAGTTCCTTATCAGTTTCTGTTTCTAGGATAACTGGATCTTTCATAACTAATGGGGATATTGGATTCAGCGCATTTCATGGGGGAGATACATTGCAGTTTGCATGAAAAGAAGAAATGGGACTGCAATTAGATGTAATAACTATCACTTATATCCATTTACATTGATTTGATATAAAAAATTTTTTATTAAAAGCTATTTTCACAAAAATAGTTCCTTTTTCTGCTGATATTTTGGGCTTATCTATTTCTCAAGAAAAAATCAGTTTTCAATTTTAAATTCTCAGCAGGATAATTAGAAGGGCTAGTCTAGGTCTCTGAAATCCTTTAGGTATTTCAGGTGACATTGGTCACTGATGAACATGTTTGTGACTTTTTGGACATAGAGTAAAAAGCAGATATAAGAGTTCTGAACTGATCATTGGTTCTTAATGCTGTACTTTATGTTTGTATCATTGAATCAAATGCACTTGTCCTCACTAGCAGTCTGTTTAATTTAAAATCCCCACTGCATAGGATGTACTTTGTTTGTTCTTGAATGAGCTCATAATTTTCTATTGGTAGTAAGAAATGCCATTTAATCCTGCTGGCCTTCTCTATTTGGCAATATTCATTTCTCACTGTGTTTTAAGAATCTCTTACTACCCCAGTTTCCCATAGTTCTTTGATTGTAAAGTATTCAACAAGTGTCATAACGAGTGCATTTTAGGAGGTCTTTTGAAACATAGTGAATATCATTCTAAGTATCAAGTTTCTGTCGAGCACCAAGTTGGCACAGATAGCTCATGAAGGATGAGATAAGAAGGATGTATTTGGTGCATGAAGTGCATCTGGAAGGTGCCTTTTACAGGAAAGATTAACTTAATGCCTGGGTACCTATGGTGGTGCTAGAAAATACACACCAAGTTAAAAATATCTTCCCAAATTCTTATTCTTTTTTCAATTTTTCTAGTATTACCACCTGTTAATACAATGAGACTCACCAATTTTAAGTGGATCTAGGATAAAGTCACTTGACTTTCTGTATTTGAAATCAAATGTTAACGTTTTAGTTTCCCTTCAAAGTGTAACACACTATACATCAAGCCACTGTTTTAAAATAATAGCCAGTAGTGGAAATAAAAAGAATGTATTTTAAATGCAGCATTACATAAATTCTAGATGGCTTCTGTGATTAAGTTAGTTTGCCCTGTTCTTACATCAAAACCTAATTTAAAATGTATTTTCCCTCAGTATTAATGTATTACTGCTTAAAAATACATTTTTGAAACAAAGAGAAATATGTAACTTTAATATTTTTCTACCAGAGTGTGGAGATTCAAATGATGAGGCGGGACATGGGAGTCTTTATCTGAAGAGCACCACCAGATAGCTGCAGCTGGCACCTTTTATTATTTAGTCCTCGTTTCAGCTAAGTAGCACAACAATCAGGAATATACAGCTGGACTAATCATTGTAAAAAAATAACAGGCAGGCACAAGCATGGGAGGTGAGCATCATGTGACATATTTATGGTGGGAATCAAAAGTTCATGTTGGTCCTGGAGGTCATCTTGTTCTTGGCTCATTTTCTATGCCCTTAAAGTATGATAAGGAGTTTTTCTTAAAGCAATACCCAATACCCAATAACGTTCTGCTTACTGCAGCCACATTCCATTTAGGAGGGTGTGCCTTCATAAGACTTGCTTAGGGCCATGTCCAATATTCAGGAGGCTGTGGCCTCACTGGGAACACTTAGGCAGTATCCACTACATCAGAGTGATTATTAAACAGTAAAAACTTTATAGTCTTTATATAAAAAATAACTAAGTATAAGCTGTATCATTCCTCTTCGCTGTATCTTATTTTTACATGGTGCTTTGAAGTTTTTAAATTGATTGACCATACTTTTTGCTTAATCCTCACAATGAAGCTATGAAATTGGCTTGGAAGATTTTACTATCCCCAATATACAGAGGTAACCAACCTGCTTTAAACAGTGAAGCTTTAAGTTAAGTGATTTCTCCTTGCCCAGTAGATGATGCAATTTATACTAGAAAGTGGTAGCATTTACCAGTTTCTTTTTAAGTATTTTCCCATTTTGTTATTTATTTGTGCAGGTGAGAGAGAGAACTCTTCTTGTTTACTCCTCCAAATGTCTATGAATGTTACTGCTAGGCTTGGGCCAAAGATGGGATCCTGGCACTCGACCCTGGCCTCCTGTGTAGGTGATAGGAACCTAATTGTTTGATCTGTCACCACTGCCTCCCAGGGTGTACATTAGCAGAGAGCTGGAGGCAGGTTCTGATTAGGGACACATGTGTCTTAAAAAGTTTTGCCAAATATGTTAACCTTGTAATTCAGTTCTTTATCCATATGATAGAATGATCTAATCTTCACAAAATCTTAATCAGTCAATTAAGCCTTGGTAGAGTTAATGTTCTGTGGATGGAGTCCTGGAACTTTGAAGATGTTCATGGTCCTACAGGATTCAGCCTGTGCTCTTTTTCACCATCACATGCTGCTCCTATCCCCTTGACCTCCAGGATGCAGCCACACTGAGCTTCTCCTCTGTCTTCCCAGATGTGACAAAGGACTTTGAAAGTGCTCTTCACCATTCTTGTAGTGTTGGTCTCCTCTCTTCCACTGGCAGTACCTGGTCTTCACAAAGGTCTCAGTTTCAATGTTCTTTTGTCAGAGAAACATTGCCATCGCTCAGCAAACAAAATCATGTCCTCCTGATGCCACCTGTCTGAAGTTTGTTAGTTGACGAGAGGTTTTTACTAATATACAGATTTATCCTAAGTGTGATAATCTACTACCTGCCCTCTTCAGTAGCCTATAAATTTGAAGAACTTGGGAACCCTGCTTATTTGCTAATCTCCACCTCTGATCCAGTGTTTGGCACATAACTGCTAAATAAACACGTTGGTCTAAGTGAATCAATGAATCTGTGTTAAGGGCTCCTAGCTCATTTTGCGACATAGTTTTCTTTTGGGGAATCGTTAGAATTTATGTAGATTTTTCTCCACTCCCTCAGAACATGCATAAAGCAATGACCTTTTTTAATACTTAAATGATTTGTTTTTAAAATGATGAGGATATAATTTTAAAACTTTTAAGTACATTACCTAAGAAAACTGGAATCTCTTCTCACATTGCAGTCAAAGCATAATTAATTAGGTTTGAGGTGGTGAAAGCTCTGTTGCTCTGTGAAGGCTCTGGGGTACAGACAAGATGATTTGATAGGACAAAGACTTAATATCCTTTTCTTCTTGCTTTTATGTTTATTTGTCCAGGCCTTTGCTTCTCTGCCCATATGGGGATGGTGCTTTGGAATTCTCCTGATTATGGTTTACTTTTTTCCCACCATGATGTACAAGTGGAATCGCATATGTCTCTAAAACCCATTGCCCTCTGCAAAGCCACACAAAGGAAACTACACGGTTTATGGGGAACTGGGACTAGAGGCACAATACTCAAAATTTTGTCAATGACAAGTCAATAAAAAAAGGATAGAATGGGGCCAGCGCCATGGCTCATTTGGTTAATCCTCCCCCTGCAGTGCCAGCATCCCATATGGGCACTGGTTCTAGTCCTGGTTGCTCCTCTTCCAGTCCAGCTCTCTGCTGTGGCCTGGGTGGGCAGTGGAGGATGGCCCAAGTGCTTGGGCCTTGCACCCTTATGGGAGAGCAGGAAGGAGCACCTGGCTCCTGGCTTCGGATTGGCACAGCACTGGCCATAGCAGCCATTTGGGGAGTGAACCAGCAGAAGGAAGACCTTTCTCTCTGTCTCTCTCTCTCTCTATAACTCTACCTGTCAAATAAAAAAAAAAAAAGGATAGAACATAATAAAAATGGTGGATAGGTTTTAAATGTGTTAAATGGCTAAACATTTAAGTGTTTTACTTATAGCTTTTTTTTTTAAATTCAGTTAATTCACTTCTCTCCAAATGTAGAATTTTTTTTGAAGAATTTGTGTATTTCAGAATTAGAAGCGCCAGCTAAGAAAACACAAGGGTTGAAAGTTAACCTACTCACAGCTTTTATTCAGAGAAATCTGCAAATCTGTGTTTTGAATAACAGCAAAAATGTCTCTACAGAAAAGGAGGGGTTGTGATTGGCAAAGGTTCCTGTGACTGTTTATTGTCACTTGTTAGACTCAGCCTTTGGGCTGTTGTTGGTATTCTTGGGGCAGTGATTAGAGTGCAGTGATAAGAGACTGCAGTGAGGAGAGAGGAAAGAAGGGGATCTTGCTAAATCAAAGTGGGGGAAATAGAAAGGTAATTGATAACCAGTGATTTTTGGAGAAACTCTGTGTTAGAGTTCCTCTTAAGATGTCTTCTTAAAGCTCAGTGGTTCCATGGAAAGAGTTGGTGCTCTGGCAGTTAAACCCTAACAGATTTGGACCTCAGATGTCTGTGACTCTTTGACTCACTGCTCTTGGGATATCCAGGAGCACTATATAAACAACACCACTCATTTTCTGTCTTTCATTCCCTGTTGCTGTGTTTAAAAAAATCCAGAAAAAATCTGTGGGAGAAAAGTCAAACTTATTTTGGGGAAAGTCAATCTATGTTTTGGAATACAATTAATTCAAAAACTTGTTAATCCATTGATACCATCTCTTTCTACATTTAGCCATGCATTTAAAAAATTGGGTAACTGCTCTCTTAGGCAGCACATACACTAAAAAGTTGAGTAAAAGATTTTCTGTGTTTGGGGAAAAAAAGGTATGAATTCTTGGCAAGCTTTGGGTTAATTGAAGCACAATTTGAAGGGACTATAGTTTAGTAAACCATTTTTGCCTTCATACTTTTAATTTCCTAGAACTTCCTATGCTTGAAAAGGGTTATTGGTTTTGGCATTTGGAAAGGAATCAACATAAAGAACAGAGGATTACTCGGGTGAAAAGGGTCTGCTGCCTCATTAGATTTTGGGGAGTCTTCAGTGTGGCCATGAGTGAATCAATGTTGCATGCTGTACTTTTGATGGAAACTTCATATCCTTCATAGCAGGTGTTTTGGGCCTATACATCATCTCACTTCTTTTTTGCTTATTCTGAAATCAGCATGCAATCTTCCAAAATATGCAATATGCAATATTTGTTGATGTCCCTTCTACTCTTTTGAGTTGGTACAGAGAGGAATCTTAATTACATGCAATTATAGTATAAAATGTTTAATTTTTATTGTGGCAAAATGTATAAAATATTCTACTTAAAACAGTTCTACACTGTTGACTTAAATTAGTACATTTCTTTCCCGATTGCCTTTCTCTTTGTTTCTAAAGTTTCTAGAATGTCACTTTTCATAAATCACAGAATAAAGGTTGGATTTTCATTTATTTTTTTCTGATGGTGATAAAGTTACTGATTATGGATGTTAAAAATGGACCTTCAAGGAGTTGGGCTAATTTGGCAAAAGGTCAGCTCCAGAATCACCAGCAAATATATTTCAGATATGACTTTAAATGTGCTAAAAATGTGATTTACAATTGCAAATAAGGCCTAGTCCTAATCCCAAATAAGTATCTGTTTAGGGAGTTAGGGTAAATTATGAGAATTATAATAAATTCGCAGAAATAAATAGAAACAGTGAAGTTGTAGCAGCCCTTAGAACAAAAGAGAGAAATAATGAAGAAATGATGAGGGGAAAGTGCTGGAAGGCATGGCTTAAAGCTGAGCCTGCAAGGAGCCCCAGGCTTTTGATAGAGAAAACTCAAATGGTTTTAAGGGCATAGTCAAAGGTACAGAGACAGCATGATATGTATTTGTAGAGTATAGTGATTCATTTGTATATCGCAAATGTTTCCTTCCTGGCCTTCAGGGTAACTTTTCTCCATGAGTTAGAGCTGGAGAAAATCCATCCTTGCTATCACTTCTTGTGAATATGTCCTTTGCAAAGGATCATAGTTAATCCCCTGTAACCCCTGCCATGGAGTCAGAGTTTCATATATTTCAAGACAGGTTTCTGTTTCTCCACTTTGCCTTTAAGACAATACATGTCCTTCACAATCTGGCATTGTATCTTTGGTTTTTACCATAGAACATTTATCTTGTTTGCAAATTGCTATTACTTAATTTAGTAATAGCAATTTCCAAAACAGTATGATAAGTCTTAAAGAACAGCAATAACAAAAATAGAACAAAATCTAAACAAAAAGATTCTAGTGTAGTTGAGTCAGTAAAGAGGAGATTCTCAAGGATGTGCTTGCACCGCTTCCAGGGGTGAGTTTGTACTGAGCCTTCTGTTCTAGATCATTCAGCTGGTGTTGGAATCTGATGCCCATCCATGAGATGAGCTGGTTCCTGGGATTATAAAAACATTGGATGGTTCAGTCTGTTTCCATCTTTAAAAGCCTGAAAGGGGAAAATTAAAACTTTAGCATTAATTTGATCAGTACATGGTCTAATAAACTTGAAATTCTTGGTTGTTCGATAAAGATAATATTATTCCCTTTAAAACATATACCAGAGATAGCAGAGATGAAATAATTCTGTACAGGCAATAGTTCCCATCTGATGATTGGCATTTGATAGTATTTTAGAGTCATAGTTCTTCCCTGATTTAGTAGAAATTGTTCAACATTAGAGTTAATTCAGGTAGGACTCAAATTCTGTTACTTTCTGGTTTATATGGCCTTGCATAAAGTGCTCAGGTAACTCTGATTCTTGGTTGCCTACTTTAAAACAAAAGATTAATATGAGAGCCTGTCTCATGGGGTTGCTGTAATAATGAAATTTATATATGTAAACTCAAGTTAGCACTTATTAATCAACAGGTATTGCTAATCATTTTTTTGACATTAGCATCTTAAAAGTCACTCCCTCTGTGCTTTTCCCAGCATGAGAAGCTGATCCATGAATTGGAGGAGGAGAGACAGTTACGTCTTCAAAGTGAGAAGCGGTTGCAGGAGGTGACCCTGGAGTCTGAACGCAACAGGATTCAGATGCGCAGTCTGCAGCAGCAGTTCTCCAGGTAAGGTTTCTTAGTGAGCATGCTGCTTCCTGAGGCGCACCCCTCTTGGCATCAATAACACCTAGGGTTGGATTTCCATTCTGCAAGCTTTGGTTGCATTTGAGCTAATTTCCCAGGCTTTTAGACCATCTCTTCTGGCCATCCCTTTGCATTTGGACCAGTTTCCTGCAACTTTCGATTACACCTTACATAGTCCATGCTGTATTGTAGCTTTTGCTCCCCACCCCCAACCAAGGGTGTCTTAGTGAGCTGTGGTGACTGTGTGCTCTGTAGACTTGTCTTTCTGTGTAAGGCCAGCCTGCATGATGAGATTTCACTCCTAATCACAATCCAATTTTACCATAGTATGAATCTCATCCTTCAGTAAGCTCTTACTCATTCCTTAAAGGAACCACTTAAGAGTAGTTTAAAAATAGAAAATTGCTTCCTTTTTTTTTTTTTAAACAAGACACAGGCAGCATTTGAAAGAAAGATTTTGAAAAAAAAAAAAAGAGCTTTTGTTAGATTTAATTGCAGCACAGTCAGAATCTTTTAGTTTCCAATAATAGGTTAATGTGGGGCTAGGAGATCATTCAACCTATTATGTTAAAGTCTATTCAGTTCATTGGGGAAAAAGCAAGACAAACCTGTGTACTTGTAGTCCTAGGGTCACAAACAGGCGCCCTGTGGGAGGTGAGATGGGAGGGTCTGCTTTCATTTTTATGCTTCTTTATTTACAAAATCAAGACACCTTTGAGGTTTAGGTAATTTTATGACAGACCAGTGTTTTGCAGAAAGCAGGGCACATGGCAGGCACTCATTGAATACTTGTAGAGCTAATAAATGTCTTCCATATTATCTAGCACAATTTTTGCTAGTCATACAAGACAGCAGTAATAAATATGCTTAGATCAACTACCATACAAGGGCAATGATAGGACCTATAATTAGTTTCATTTGGCACCATTAATGTTATCCTAGGTGGCATCATGTTTGAGAAGTTGCCTTATAATCTACAAGAGCAAACTGTTAGTCTGGCTTTCACATACTTCCGGGATTTGGTAACTCTATAATTGGTGATGAATGTAACTTCCTTATTATGAGACTTTTATAATGATAGCTTGTTTTCGGTTTTAGTTTTAAGATGTGTTGCAGTGATAGACTGAGAATGCCTGAAGTTTGTTCTCTTTTTATAAACTTTTTAAAAGTTATATTTCTAACAATGGCTAATGGCAGAAATGTTTGTAGCTTTGGTTTAGGCTTCTTAAAGGAGCAGGGCAGGAAGGATGGATGGCTCCTTTGGGCTCAGTGTCAGAACCGAATGCCCTGTTCAACTCTTCAAGCCCGTGATAATACACAGGTGCTATAGAAATACACCCGTCAATAGCTTAACAAATGGACGTCCCACCCCTCGTGGGCTATCACTTATACCACCTTATCCTCGGTATTTCATTCAGCTTGATGCCAGCTCCAGCTTTATGTCTCCCAGTTTGAAATCAAGGAGTTCCATCCACTAAATCAGCTTTCAGATAAGCACTGCTTTACAATATTTTCTATCTTAATGTTCAAGGAAAGCAGGAGGCAGATCTTTGCTTATGTCTGCACTGTCTAAATGAGATGCCTTTATATGTAAGCCATTGATTTACTTTATGTGAGACACGCATGGTACAGTAAATTATTTTCATAAGGTGCTGGGTAATCTGTTGTAAATCCCAGGACAATCCCATACAGACTTGATATACACAAGGATTAAGACTATCCTAAGCTGAAGGAGAAGATAATTATGTGTACAATAAATGATGGCTATACATGTAGCGCATGTGGCACACCAGATAGCATTTCTAGGGAACTTTAAGGGGCCACATTTCAGGGTAAATTTTAGGGGGTCTTTTCCGATTTCACCAGCTTTGTGAAGGTTTTTATTTTTTTCAGAGCCACTAGTTTTCTAAGGTGAACTTTTCGGTTTTATTGAAGCTTTAAGTCCAATTAAAACCAGGCAACTGAAGTAAATCAGCCAAAGTCAGGGAGAAAGCATATATAACAGATAAAGTAATTACAAGATAATTTGGGTAGACTCATTGAACCATTTCTGATGGCCTTTTACAGTTTAAACTTGATTTTAAAGACATTTCTAGTTGGGCTTATTTAAAAAATCTTGTTCATTTATGTCTGAAAAATTGTCAGCATTATAGAATATATCTCAAATGTACCACCTTTATATTTGATCAGCATCTAAAATAGTAATAGAAATTTATAATAAAAATTATTATACTGAACATTTTTACATTCATCTTTTTTATATTTATCCTTCAGTGTGTTTTCCTTGAATTGATGAGGTGTTTTTGATTTATGATAATAGATTATGGAATTACTTTCAGCATTGTTCATAGACTAGTGTTACTAGGTAAAGTTAAGCTAATAACCTTTCTGAAAGGATGTGGTGTGGCTTAGAATAAAAGGAAGATTTACAGTAGGACAGAAAAGGCAAAAAAAGGAGGTTGTGATACTGATCTTAGCCATATAAACCCACTGGTTTTCTGACAATGAGCTTATAATTTAACTATGAGATTTCTAGCAGAGACAACAAACAGGAAGACTTAAGGAAAATTTGTAATTGTGTAAATTTTAAAGGATACTACTAAAGTGAGGAACATTAATTAACTCTGGTAGTATATTTATAGTTGAATGTATCTCATGCATTCTTTCCCAGAAGACACTGGAGGGTACGATGAATAGTGGTTCAAAATGGCACAAATTGGATTAATTCTTACAAGTACTGCTACTTATTTTGTGGCACATCTATCTGAACAGTTAAGCAGTTTTGGAATTTCATACTTTAAGAAATAGGAATGCTGGACCCATGTCTAAGGAACCACACGTAAACTAAGAGCTAATACACTGCTCAAGATTCTCAGGTCAAGTTCTTAGACTGCAGATTCATGGCAGCATTTAAATGTGTAGGCGTGTCTTTCCAGCACTTCTTTCATGAACCTGAGCACAGAGGCACAAAATTCTGGCAGAGGAGTTTTCTTAACATGTTTGATGGCACTGTGGGTGTGGCAGCCTCTCAGCAGATTGAGTTTTAACTTCAGGTACCTCATGAGGAAACAGTGAGAGTGAATAGTGGAAGTCAGATGCTGGGATAGTTACAGGTGCATGTGGGAAGTGACACTGAGGTGTCAGGATGAGTGATTTAGGAGAGACCAGCTGGGACTTGGTTTTCTGTGATGTCAATTCTGTGATGGAGCTGTTGGCTTGAAAGCACCAGGCAAAACTTGAACATTTGTGAGTATCTGTATTAATGAGCAATGGGATCACTTAGGTGATAAAATGTATGAAAATGGTTGAATGAATAGTACTCTTTTATGTCACCACCAAATCATCAGCCACAATCTCTTCCTTCTTCTTGACCTCTGATTAGGGAGTAATGATCTGCAATGGTCCTAAGTTTGGGCAATAAAAAAATCAAAAATGAGTGGTCAGAGGTTAGTTACATAATCAGCTGTGTAAGCTCCTCCATCAGAAATGTACTGCAGCAAGGGTGATTCAGACAGGCATGATCAACTTAGTTCAGACCGCTGACTTCCTGGAATTAAATGCAAGGAAGGGAAAAAAGAGATAGTTGACAAGGCACCTTTCCCCACCATTGCAGGAGCCCTTCAGCAAGGTAGTACTTAGGGGCAGGTGGCAGTATTAGGGTTGCTGCCTCTTGTTGTTAGTTCATGGTATATAGCAAAGATGATTTCCAGGTGTGACAATGATTGCTCAACCCATTATTTGTGTTGTATATGATATGTGGCTGAGCATATCTTATGAGGGCTTAGGTTTGTAACCATCTGAAGTTCCGCAACTACCTCTACCTCCCCACCCTTCTGATTTGTACTTCTCAAACTGGCCAAGATTAGTGGTGTGCACTGAGGCTATGGCACTGCCTTCTCTTCTGGGTACCCATATAAAGATAGTCATGGTTTACATTCCCAGTGTTGTTTTTCCACCTTGAATTTGTGAAATGTTGAGGTCAGATGCGCCTGGAGAAGCATTTTGAGGAACACTGTCTCCAAACTAGGACTGGTTATATTGGGTTGTAATATCAGGGACTTTAAAAGAACAACAACAACAAAAGGCTTGTCAAGAGAAAAGCACATGTACTGAGTACCAATTTCATACAAACCAGTTGTGATTTGCACATGCATGTGAGTTGGTTCCTTTGAAAATAATCAAATCAGTGTGTAGATGAGTAGTGAATACTGTTGTTTGGACAACAGCCACTCTCAGAGATTCTGCTTATGTGAGTACAGCATATGAGTGTTTCTAGTATAGGTGGAAATGGAGAGGGATTTTGTCCATATTCGGGACAACCAGACCTGATATGTGTTAATAGGTTATGCGGTGGCATGGACAGCTAGATGAAATGAAAGATTGCAGAGTGATAGTATTGCACATTCATGGCATGTGCTAGAGCTGTGCTACACTATATCTAAAGCTTTAAATTAGAATCAGTCTGACATAATTACCACCTGGCAGATATAAAGTATCTCCAGTTAGCAAACTGTTTCACACCCTAAATACCAGGCATCACTTAGTATTTCTCTGAAGCCTTGAAATGTTCCATGAGTGTGTCTATGCCAGGCACAGAACATGCAAGTTAGGAAAGAAGTTCAGGTTTGTCATTCATAATGATCCGGAATTTTAAAAAGTCAAGCAAATGAGAGGCAATCTTTCACTCTGCGCTTTTCCAGGTTTTCTTTTAGCCTGTTCTGACCTCCTCTGGCATTGTTAGCACTGCCTTGCAGCCATTTCCTTGCTTAATGTAATGGGGATTCTCCTCTCAAAGTTGATGGCTGTGCTTAAGTGCAGTCTGCTGTGTGTTAAACTTCAAGTAGCCATAAATGGAGATGGTTTTACTACTTAACTTGTACACTGGTTGCTGTTCATGTTATTGGTTTTTAGAAACTTTATAGAATCCTGGGGTTTGTTTTTCTGCCCGTTTGGAAGCTGTAGGTACCTGGCATAGAAAAGTGCGGAAGAGAATAGTATGCCTTAAATATCCTGCACACTTAATCCCTTCTGCCTCTGTATCTGGTACATTAAAAGTACATTTCACTTGTATCTTTAGAAGGAATAAAGCATAACAAGTACAGAAAAGCTGTCAATTGACCTTTGGGCAATCAACAGCACCGAGCTCTTCTCTTCTTCTAAATTTGTTCCCATCTCAGACCATCAACTTTCACCTGTCTGGGAGAACAGCTTCCTGAGTGCCTCATTCCTCCTGATGAATACAGAGGGCAATTTTCCATCGATTGGGAGTTGCTATTTCCACACCATCAGCAATATTTCTGGCTGAGACTTCTCATAAAAATGGGGGCATCTCATCTGCTCTACATAAATCTCCCAGAAGTTTAAAATGGCAAAGCAACATTGGCCAAAGGATGAATTTTCTTGAAATTACGACAGATAGAAGAAAAGATTTTAAAAGGCATCTTTTAAAATGCACCGTTAACAGAAAACGGATCATATTTCGGTGTCAGAAGTTTATGTCTTAGTGATCTAGCATGGGAGCTCTGCTTGAGCAAATCAGAGGCAGGCTGAAGCCTACACTGTAGAGAACTAGAAGGAAACCATTTCTACCTCCCTGAGCAGCTAACTTACTAATTTGTCAGCATTCCTTTATTCTTTTGTGCTTGTTTCTGCCTTAGAAATGATAATCCTGTCACATGCTTCTTAGATTCTAAAAACAGCTACATGTTGTTGAGGAGAGAGCATGAAAGGCGTGTGGCCTGTTGTGCATCCTTGGTAAAGAACATGTAATTAGGGGTCAGCACTGTGGCACAGTGGGTTATGCCACGGCCTGCATTGCTGGCATCCCATGTGGGTGCTGGTTCCAGTCCTGGCTGCTCTACTTCTCATCCGGCTCATGGCTAATGCATCTGGGAAAGCAGCAGAGGATGGCTCAAGTCCTGGTACCCCTGTACCCATGTGGGAGACCTGGAAGAAGTTCCTGGCTTCGGCCAGGCCTAACCCCTGTCATTGTGGCCATTTGGGGAGTGAACCAGTGAATGGAAGATTGATCTCTGTCTCACCTTGTCTCTGTAACTCTGTCTTTCAAATAATTAAAAAAAAAAAATTAACATGGAGTGTAGTTGGAGTTGCATCTCAAAGAGCAGTATTCTGCTTAGTGGGGTAGCTGAATAACCTAATAACTCTGGTTAAGTCATTTGACCCTTCTGGGTCTCAGTTTGCTCATCTGTAAAATAAAGATATTGGATTGCCTTGTAGTTTTATAATACTTTAAGCCCTTTAAAAGACAGTGCACTGTGTATTGTAGTAACTAGGCTACTATAACGAAACCTTCTTGAAGTTTCTTCTTTGCCAGTATTGTTAAAGGTTTACTTACTGGGAAGGTAGAATGACAGACACAGATTTTTCTGTCCTCTGATTCACTCTCCAAATAGCCTCAGCATCCAGGCCTGGGCCAGGCTAATCTAGGAACTGGGAACTTGATCCATGTCTGCCACTTGGGTGGTAGGAACTCAAGTACTTGAACCATTATATGCTGTTTCCTAGACACATTAGGAAACTAGAACAGAAGCAGAGAAGCCAGGACTTGAACTGGCACACGAATATGGGATGTGAGTGTCCCAGGTTTAAGCCATTGCAACACAATTGCTGTTCCTTCTTGAAACTTCTAACAGTGAGCTTCTGTGCTGGCTGAAGTCTTGGATTCAGTTGCCCTAGTGTCTATGTTGTAATCATAGCCAGCCTCCGTGGGACTGGGACTTGGCCATGTCTGTTTTGGTTGCCCAACTCTAGAGACACAGAGATTAGAAAATTGCCAGACCTAGATGGAAAATTTCTGTTGAGAGCAGCCAGAGAGAATACTGAGGAAGTAGACTGGCAAAATGAAGTTAAAATACTCTGTGGTGAACTTAATCATTATTGCTCTTGGCTCTGATGTTTGTCCACTTGAAGATTTATTTCAGCTGCTTTGGGAAAAAGCCTGAACAGAAAGAATGTTATGACAAGTAGAATTGTTTTCAGTTATAAATTATTTCTTTGAAGAAATAGCCATCAATAGAAGCATGAATGATTTAGTCTCTGTTCAAAATATTTTCTGTATTGCCTGTTAAAATGTTTAATGTGTCACTATCACTCCCCCAAAATACTTTTTTTAAGAAAATAAGCAAGGGCCAGTGCTGTGGTACAGTGGGTCCCACATGGGTGCCATTTCGATTCCCAGCTGCTTGCTTCAAACCGGCTCTCTGTTAATGTACCTGGGAAGTCAGTGGAGGATGGTCCAAGTGCTTGGGCCCCTGCACTCACATGGGAGACCTGGAAGAAGCTTCTGGCTTTAGGCCGATCCAGCTCTGGCTGCTGCAGCTGTTTGTGGAGTGAGCCAGAAGTTTTAAGATCTCTCTGTAGCTCTCTTTCAAATAAATCAGTCTTTTAAAAAATTAAGTGATATAGAGAAGTTTTATTTTTAAAATTTTTAAAAAGAATTTTATTTATTTGAAAGGCAAAATGACAGGGAGAGATTTGAGGAAGAAGCCACAGAAAGGAATGTACTTCATTTGGTTGGTCATTCCCCAAATGGCAGCAATGGCTGGAGCTGGACCAGGTTGAAATCAGGAGCCAGGTACTCCATCCTAGTCTCCCATGTGGGTGTCAGACCTGAGGACTTGTACTATCTTTTGCTGCTTTGCCACGTGTTTCAGCAAGGAGCTGTATTGGAAGCAGAGCAGCCAGGGCTCAAACAAGCGCCTCAGTGTTGGATGCTGATGTTGCATACATTGCTTAAGAGGCACCACCACCACACCAGCCGCCAGAATGTTTTATTTTAAAACTAGAAACTAAATAAATTCATTCTTTCTCAATATTTTATTTGGGGTGGCAAGTTCAGAGAAAATTTTCTTTTTAACGGTATACAATTTGGTAAGTTTTGACCAACCTATACCCTTAAAAATACCACTACCACCAAAATGTTAAGTATTTCTGTGCTTTTGACAAGTCCCATTTCCATACTTTAAGTCCCTGGCACATGTAATGATTTTTCTACCAGTTGCTTTGCCATCACTAGAAAGGTGATAAATGAAGTTATAAAGTGTTTAATTCGTAGTGTTTGGGTTTTTTCATTTAGTGTGATTCTTTTGATAGATGCTCATGTTGTGACATTTTTCAGCAGTTAATTCCCTTTTATTGCTGAATAGTATTCTGGCATCTAGCTATACTACCCTTTGTTTATGCACCTGACGTTGGAGCTTTAGGTTTCTTGTCGTTTTGGGTGGGTATGATTAAATCTGTATTAAACATTCATGCCCACGTGTTAGGGAGTTTTTATGTCTCTTGAACAAATAAGAGGGTCTTCAAAAAATTAATTGGAAATGCATATTACTAAAAAAACTATGCACAGAGTTCAGAATTGTTTCTTACAGATACAGAAACATTTAAATCCATTTCCTCTAAAACTCACTGAAGTATCTTTATGAGCACAGTAATACTGCTGAGTCACAGAGTAAGCATGTTTTGCTTTACTAAAAAAATGCAAACTGTTTTCTAAAGAAGCTGTGCCATTTTGCATTTCTTCTAGCAAGGTATAAGAGATCCAGTTCAATGAATGTTTTTTGAAAAAGGAAACATGGACTCGGAAAAATAATATAGGCAAATAGTTAACTTCATGAATTACTGAAAGTAAACATCCTTGTTTAAAAGACTATGGGTCCAGAAAGAAAATTGCCTAGAACCCAGGACCCCTCCAGGTGACTCTTCCCAATCTCAAACTTTATCTTTTCTCAGTAGTAACTATGTCCTGACCATATAGCAGTGATTTATATTTTGATTTTTCCCCTAGAAACCTTTTATTTAAGGTATACAAACTTCATGCATTTCATAAATACTTGAGGAACATAGTGATTCTTTCTACCCTACTCACCTTTTCACCCTTCTTCCTCCTCCTCCTATTCCCATTCTTATTTTTTACTAAGATCTATTTTTAATTAACTTTATATTCATAAGATTTCAACAAATAATATTAAAAAACTATTCCTCAACAGTTGAGACAAGGGCTGTTCAAAGTCATTGCATCTCAAATTGTAAATTTCACTATAGATTACCTTTTAGGTCTCTATTAGTTACCGCAGGTCAGAGAGAATATAAGATACTTGTCCTTTTGGGACTGGCTTATTTCACTATGTATAATGTTTTCCAGTTGCATCCATTTTATTGCAAATTATAGGATTTCATTTTTTTTGTTGTGTAATATTCCATGGTATATATAACCCATGATTTCTTTATTCATTCTTCAGTTGATGGACAGCTGGGTTGATTCCATATTTTAACTATTGTGAATTGAGTTGCAAAAAACATGGAGGTACAGATAATGCTTTCATATGCTGATTTCACTTCCCTTGGGTAAATCCCAATAGTGGGATGGCTGGGTCATATGGTAGATCTATATTCAGATATCATTTTTAAAAAAAAAAAAGATTTATTTATTTGAAAGGCAGATTACAGAGAGGCAAAGGCAGAGGGAGAGTGAGAGAGGCCTTCCATTTGCTGATTCACTCCCCAGATTACTGCAATGGCCAGATATGAGCCAATTCAAAACTAGAAGCCAGGAGCTTCCTCTGGGTCTCCCATGCAGGTGCAAGGGCCCGAGGACTTGGGCAATCTTCCACTGCTTTCCCAGGCCATTGCAGAGAGCTGGATCAGAACTGGAGCAGCCAGGTCTTGAACCAGCACCCATGTGAAATGATGGCACTGCATGCAGTGGCTTTCCCTGCTACACAACAGCACTGGCTCCTGTATTCAGATTTCTGAGGTATCTCCATACTGTCTTCCACAGTGGCTGGACCAGTTTATATTCCCACCAATAATGGATTAAGGTACCTTTTTCCCTATATCTTTGCCAGCATTTTTTGTTGATTTCTGTATAAAAGCCTTTCTCATGGGGGTGAGATGAAATCTCATTGTGGTTTTGATTTGCATTTCCCTGAAGGCTAGTGAGCCTGAGCATTTTTTCATGTGTCTGTTAGACATTTGGATTTCCTCTTTTGAAAAATGCCTCTTTAAGTCCTTTGCCCATTTCTTAACTGGGTTGTTTGTTTTGTTGTTGAGTTTCTTGAGCTCTTTATATATTCTGGTTATTAATGCTTTATCTGTTGCATAGTATGCGAATATTTTCTTCCATTCTGTCAGTTGCTTCTTCATTTTTTTGCTGAGTGTTTGTTTTGCAGCGCAGAAGCTTCTCCATATGATGTACTCCTATTTTTGAATTTTGACTTTGATTGCCTGTGTCTCTGGGGTCTTTTCCAAAAACTCTTGCCCATTCCAATGTCTTGCAGGGTTTACCAAATGTTCTCTAATAATTTGATGGTATCAGGTTGTGTATTTAGGTCTTTGATTCATTTTGAGTGGATTTTTTGTGTAAGGTAGGGGTCTTGCTTCATACTTCTGCAGGTGGAGATCCAGTTTTTCCAGTTCCTTTGTTGAAGAGACTATCCTTGCTCCAAGGATTGTTTTTCGCACCTTTATCAAAGATAAGTTGATTGTAGGTACATGGATTAATTTCTGGCATTTCCATTCTGTTCCCTTGGTCTGTCCTTCTGTTTTTATACCAATACCAGGCTTTGAGTATATCTGCCCTGAGTTATGTCTTGAAATTTGGTATTGTGATGCTTCTGCCTTTGCTTTTTTTGTTTAAGATTTCTTTAGCTATTTGGGGTCTCCTGTGTTTCCATATGAATTTCAGCATCACTTTTGTATATCTGAGAAGACTGTCTTTGGCATTTTGATTGGTATTGAGTTGAATTTGTAAATGCTTTAGGTACTATGGATATTTTGATGATATTGAATATTCCAATCCGTGAACCTGGAAGTTTTTCCATTTTTTGTTGTCTTCTATTTCTTTCTTTAATGTTTTGTAAATCTTGTTGTAGAGATCTTTGATGTCCTTGGTTAATTTATTCCAAGGTATTTGAATTTTTTGATAGTTTTTGTGAATGGGAGGGATCTTAGCCATGGCGTTGCCTGTGTATACAAAGGCTATTGATTTTCGTGTGTTGATTTTATATCCTGCCACTTTACCAAACTCTTAAGAGTTCCAATTGTTTTGTGGAGTCTTTTGGATCCTCTATAAAAAGGATTATGTCATCTGCAAATAGGATAGTTTGAATTCCTCCTTCCCAATTTGTATCCCTTTAATGTCATTTTCTGGCCTAATGGCTCTGGCTGAAACTTCCAGGACTGTATTGAATAGCAATGGTGAGAGTGGGTATCCTTGTTTGGTTCCAGATCTCTGTGGGAATGCTCCCAACTTATCCCCATTCAATAGGGATAATTTAATGCCCATGGGTTTGTCATAAATTGCTTGATGGTGTTGAGGAATGTTCATTCTATACCCAATTTAAGGTTTTCATCATGAAGATGTTGTATTTTCTTAAATGCTGTCTCTGCATCTATTAGAGAATCATATGTTTTTTTTTCAGTTTGTTAATGTGATGTATCACATTTATTGATTTTCAAATGTTGAGCCATCCCTTCATACCATGGATAAATCTCATGTGATCTGGGTGAATGTTTTTTCTGATATATTGTTGGATTAGATTGGCTAGTATTTTGTTTAGGATTTTTGGATCTCTGTTCATCAGGGAAATCAGTTTGTCATTCTCTTTCTCTGTTGTGTCTTTTTCAGGTTTAGGAATAATATTTTATAATTTAATGTACATCCACAGACACTTTAGTCTTACCCATTTTATAAACTTGTAAAATTATTGAAATTTTTATTAAAATGGAAAATAGACAACTGGAACAAGAACTTCACTGATCAAATGCCCTCAAACTGCCAGATCCAAGTCAGGTTCAAAGTAGGAACCCTGAACTCAAGCTGTTTCTCCCCAGTGGGTGTGATGGACCCAATTAATTGAGCTATCACTTGAAGAATCCTAGGGAGTGCATTAGCAGGAAGGTGGGTTGCAGTGAAACTAGGACTTTAGAACTCAGGGACTATGTTACAGTGTGTGGATATGCCGTGTACAGTCTAAACTGCCAAACACCTGCCCGCATGCATAAATCTATTAAGTTGTTTTGAACCTCCAAGTTACCTCTCTTTTCCTCCAGATTCATTTCTTGAAGAATTCAACATTTGACATTGAGAATTTTGCACAGTCTACATGTTTATTACTGTTCTTGGGGCTGTTCTTTTGGCTTTGATATTTTCTGTAAGTTGGCAGCTATTTGCATATGTTCCTCCTAAAAATTATTGAAAAGAAGAGCTAAACATTGTTGCCTATCAAAGGTATAGGGAAAGTTTCTCATATTCCACATCTCTTTTAACTCTACCAGTGACCTTATTCATGATAGGTATTCAATAAATAGTTGTTGTTTGATAAATTAACAAATACAGGAATGAATTAATATTTTCACTGAAGTAGAAAGATGCATCAGAAATTGTACTCTAAGATATTTTATTTAAACATATGGAAGAGTTTTATGGATAATGTGTTTCTGATAGAAATTGGCTTCTTTAGGAAGGTTGTAGAATAGCCATTTCTGGGGATCTTTAAAATTTTCATAATAGTCATCATTCTTAGAGTTATAAACCACGATGGCCTGGGAGGATGAAGACCTGATTTCCAATCTGTGAGCTTCGATGATAGAGTGCTCACCTATAAAAGATGAGCTGCCTATTTCAGAGTTCTCTTCACTGAATTCCTTACTGCAGGGCAATAAACGGAATTTAGTGTTGAAAGTTCACGTCTCGATAGGGTGAAGTTTACTTTTGGAGGACGTTTTATGCTACTTAGTAATATTATACTGGTTTGGCTATGGTTGGGTGTGGGGTTCCACCCAAATGTAGCAGTCCTCATGGTGTGGACTGTAGATCTGGTGACCTTTTTGATTCTTAGGCTATGTGCTTACTGAACAGCATCCCTGCCGAGTGCTGATGGTAAATACTGCAAACTACTCTTTGGGATCCTTTGTTTACTTTGTGAAAAATAATTCAGTTAAGATGGTGTTTGTTTATAAATGTCTACATCTGTTGGTAATGCATAGCCTCAAGCTTTTAAGAATGTTTTCCAAGATTAAAGGAGGAAATTAGCTATGCTGAAGCTGTAAGGTTCTGACAAAAGAAATGTGTGTTAGTTTTCATTAACTGCTTTAGAATTCGTTTCATTTCTCCTGACCAAGTGTTTTCACCTGTCAGTTATTGTAGTAGTGTGAGACAGCATGAATTTTCTCAAGAAATGCCCATATTTAATTCCTATAATAATTTTGAGCAGTTATATCTTATAAGCATTTTGATTAATATCGATGTTAGCATGGCAACAGAAATGATGACAGTGTTTTATATTTTTCAGTTTTTCTAAAATCATGCCATATTATTTATTATTCCTTTCCTTCTATAATCTTATACATGGCAGAGAGATCATATACTATAACTTAAACAGAAATAATATTGAATCTTTAGAAGTGAGGTCACTTCGTTATGGTCACATTGCTAAGTGGATCCCAATCTAAACCTCAGGCCTTATGACTTCTGATCGTATTTTCTTTGTTACCTCATTCATTTTTGAATGAATAGAAAATGAAGTTAAAATGATGTTAGAAGCTGTTGCATTTCATACAGAATATTCAGCTTTCATCACAGACTTACACATCTGTCATTGACAGTATTTCTTAAATTTGATTAGTGTAATCTTGCTGAGATTGTATCTAAGAGAAAATTGGGACACAGGGATAAGTGAAATTATTTAAATGTAAAAGAAAAACTTGACGACCACTCATTGCTTTCAAAGTTCATGAAGATATTTGTCTTTTTAGTCACTCTTTTATGGTGTCTACCTGCTTAGTGCATTTTTGTGCTGTGTTATCAAACCAGTTGGTCTGATGATGTCGTTAGTGTTTCCAAACAGGTATGCCAACATCACATTACAGTTCCATTTATTGCATGGACTGAGTAGCCATTGCAGTTAGCAAAGATGGCTAATTTTCCATTTACTTTTGGCTCAAAAACAATACATGTTTAGCCAGTAAATACCCAGATTGGGCCGGCACTGCGGCTCAATAGGCTAATCTTCCACCTGTGGCGCCGGTACGCTGGGTTTTAGTCCCGGTCCGGGTGCCGGATTCTGTCCTGGTTGCTCCTCTTCCAGTCTAGCTCTCTAATGTGGCCCAAGTGCTTGGGACCTGCACCCGCATGGGAGACTAGGAGAAGCACCTGGCTCCTGGCTTCAGATCAGCGCAGTATGCCGGCCGCAGTAAGCCGGCCACAGTGGCCATTGTGGGGGGTGAACCAACGGTAAAGGAAGACCTTTCTCTCTGTCTCTCTCTCACTGTCCACTCTGCCTGTCAAAAAAAAAAAAAAATACCCAGGATGTGCCATCTCTCTGATTCCTTTATCAAATTACACTTTTCTCACTTGATCTCCATACAGGCTTCAATCACATGATTTCTTCATTGCTAGCATTTGGACATTGTGGACCTGAATGTTCAAATAATATGAGTCACTCTTATATAATGTAAGCTGTGCATGATTTTAGTCTTGTAATGGTAGCTATACTAAATGAAGTACTATATCACATGAACCATGCTGCTGTTTGAATCTGCCAGTTAAATAAGACCTTACTGCAGATGTCATTTAGTTAACCTGATCCACCATTATTAACTAAATTACTTTAATGTTTCTAATGTATTTGATTTAAAATAGATTTTCCACTGAGATAGTATTGCATTAAGACTAGGTTAATTTTCAGTCACTATTGAAACCAAAATTGTCTTAAAAAAAACACAAAACATAAAAAAGGGGCCAGTACTGTGGTCTAGTAGGTTAAACCTCTGCTTGCGGCACTGGGATCCCATATGGATGCCGATTTGAGTCCCTACTGCTCTACTTCTGATTCAGCTCCCTGGTAATGGCTTGGGGAAGCAGCAGAAGATGGACCAAGTTCTTGGGCCTCTGCACCAGCATGGGAGACCCAGAAGAAGCTCCCAGGTCCTGGCTTCAGATCGGCCCAGCTCCAGCCATTGTGGCCATTTGGGATAGAAGACCTCTTTCTCTCCTTCTCTTCCTCTAACTCTGTTTCTCAAATAAATACATAAACCTTTAAAAATAAGCAAAGTTAGGTTCTCTGCTAAGCAAAGTGAGGGACACAAGAATATGTAATTCCCCTTGATCCTAAGTATCTTATGGTAGAAAAGATTCACACGTGAAATACCAAACAAAAAACATGTTAGATAAACATTTGCTGTAAGACAGAGAAAACGATTGAAGATAAACATTGTGGTATTGAAGGGGATGTATT
Source organism: Oryctolagus cuniculus (assembly GCF_964237555.1). Taxonomy (NCBI): domain Eukaryota; kingdom Metazoa; phylum Chordata; class Mammalia; order Lagomorpha; family Leporidae; genus Oryctolagus; species Oryctolagus cuniculus. Next base: position 110,508,473 of record NC_091434.1, read on the forward strand.
TGAAGTAAATATTGAAGCATGTGCAGGTGGAGAGGATTTGGTAGCTGAAGGTAGCATGTGCTAGGTGAAGAGAACACAGCACAATGACAAACATGAAGGTGTGAGTATTCCAAGGGTGCTCTGGGGCTCAGTTCCTGCAATGCCCTCATCTAACCATACTGACACTAAGATGTCTGAATGTGGTCTGCATTTTTGCCCTCCATCTTGGGCAGTGCCCAGCCTGCCTTTTCAGTGCTGATCTTGTGAAGATCTCAATCATGCAAGTCAGTCAGTCTTTGGACTCTTCTTGAAGCCAGAAGTCACCTTTGTTGTCAAAAATAGTTCAAGAATTTATTTCTGTTGCCTCAGCAATTTGCATTATTGTCAAGAATCCCCAGTAAAGTAGTAATATATTTAGTGTTCTTCCAGTATGCATGACACACGTAACATAAGTCTATCGCCTTTTCAAAAACAATCACTGAAACCTATAATATGTTATCAGGAAATATCCTCAGGTCTTTCTAATAGATTTGAGTGGCTCTGCGATTCTGCATGCCCACAGTTTCTCAGCAAAGTCTGTCCTGAATGAAGACTTTAGTAGCCCAGTTCAGGAAAGTTCAGAGTATTGACGTTACATTGATGGTAAGAACACTGATTGTTTAAATATAATTCGGAGAAAGGAGGAACTCATTCTGAGTCTAAACATTAAAGCTACCCCCATGATACTGCTACAGTGACCTCTAGAGAGAAGATAACATGATATTCATATGGTTAGTTCATGTATTTTTTAAACTTTTATTTAGTAAATATAAATTTCCAAAGTACAGTTTATGGATTACAATGGCTTTTCCCCCCCCATAACTTCCCTCCCACCTGCACCCCTCCCATCTCCCATTCCCTCTCCCATTCCATTCACATCAAGATCCATTTTCAATTATCTTTACATACAGAAGATCGATTTAGTATATATTAAGTAAAGATTTCATCAGTTTGACCCATAGAACGTAAAGTGTAAAATACTGTTTGAGTACTAGTTATAGCATTAATTCACATTTAACAACACATTAAGTCCCATTCACAATAGCTACAAAAACAATCAAATACCTTGGAATAAACTTAACCAAGGACGTTAAAGATCTATACGATGAGAATTACAAAATCTTAAAGAAAGAAATAGAAGAGGATACCAAAAAATGGAAAAATCTTCCATGCTCATGGATTGGAAGAATCAACATCATCAAAATGTCCATTCTCCCAAAAGCAATTTATAGATTCAATGCAATACCAATCAAGATACCAAAGACATTCTTCTCAGATCTGGAAAAAATGATGCTGAAATTCATATGGAGGCACAAGAGACCTCGAATAGCTAAAGCAATCTTGTACAACAAAAACAAAGCCGGAGGCATCACAATACCAGATTTCAGGACATACTACAGGGCAGTTGTAATCAAAACAGCATGGTACTGGTACAGAAACAGATGGGTAGACCAATGGAACAGAATTGAAACACCAGAAATCAACCCAAACATCTAGAGCCAACTTATATTTGATCAAGGATCTAAAACCAATTCCTGGAGCAAGGACAGTCTATTCAATAAATGGTGCTGGGAAAACTGGATTTCCACGTGCAGAATCATGAAGCAAGACCCCTACCTTACACCTTACACAAAAATCCACTCAACATGGATTAAAGACCTAAATCTACGACCTGACACCATCAAGTTATTAGAGAACATTGGAGAAACCCTTCAAGATATTGGCACAGGCAAAGAATTTCTGGAAAAGACCCGGGAGGCACAGGCAGTAAGCCAAAATCAACTATTGGGATTGTATCAAATTGAGAAGTTTCTGTACTGCAAAAGAAACAGTCAGGAGAGTGAAGAGACAACCGACAGAATGGGAAAAAATATTTGCAAACTATGCAACAGATAAAGGGTTAATAACCAGACTCTACAGAGAGATCAAGAAACTCCACAAAAACAAAACCAACAACCCACTTAAGAGATGGGCCAAGGACCTCAATAGACATTTTTCAAAAGAGGAACAGGTTTAATTCTGTAATTAATACACAGTTATTCTTAAGTGTTGAAAATTAACTGAAATGTGATCCCTGTTAAACATAAGAGTGGGAATAAGAGAGGGAAGAGATGTATAATTTGGGACATACTGAATCAGACTTGCCCCAAATGGTAGAGTTACAAACATACCAGGGGACTCCAATTCAATCCCATCAAGGTGGCATGTACCAATGCCATCTCACTATTCCAAGTGATCAATTTCAGTGAATAATTGATCATAATGAAAGGACTGAGAGTCAAAGGGAGCACATAAACAAGTCTAGTACCTGCTAACACTAACCGATAGAATAAATAAAGGGGAGAGCAATCCAACATGGGAAGTGAGATACTCAGCAGACTCATAGAATGGCAGATGTCCTAAATAGCACTCTGGCCTCAGAATCAGCCCTAAAGGCATTCGGATCTGGCTGAAAAGCCCATGAGAGTATTTTAGGCATGGAAAGCCAAGACACTCTGGCAAAAGATCTCTGCGAGTGAGATCCCAGTGGAAAGAGCAGGTCTTCAAAGAAGGAGGTACCTTTCTCTGAAGGGAGGAGAGAACCTCCGCTTTGACTATGGCCTTGTCTAAACAAGATAAGAGTCGGAGAACTCAGAGGGCTTCCATAGCCTTGGAAACTCATGACTGGAGCATAGGGAGATTACTGAGGCCATAGACAGGAGTGTCAATTGGTAAAGTCAACAACAGGAGTCACTGTGCACTTATTCCTCATGTAGGATCTCTGTCCTTAATGTGCTGTGCATTGAGACTTAATGCTATAATGAGTACTCAAACAGTATATTTCACTTTGTGTTTCTATGGGGGTGCAAACTATTGAAAGCTTTACTTAATGTATACTAAACTGATCTTCTGAAAAAAAAAAAGAAGAAATTATCAATTCCCAACTTGACTCTCACTGGGATTAAACATGACAATAGGTCTGATCTGATTTCATCATCATTTAAAAAAATCATCTATTATTTTTCACTTTATGTTTCTGTGTGGGAGCAAACTGTTGAAATCTTAATGTATGCTAAACTGATCTTCTGTAGATAAAGAGAACTGAAAATGAATCTTGATGTGAATGGAAGGGGAGAGGGAGTAGGAGAGGGGAGTGTTGCGGGTGGGAGGGACGTTATGGGGGGGAATCCATTGTAATCCATAAGCTGTACTTTGGAAATTTATATTCATTAAATAAAAGTTAAAAATATCACATTAAGGACAGAAATCCTACATGAGAAGTAAGTGCACAGTGACTCCTGTTGTTGACTTAACAATTTGACACTCTTATTTATGGCATCAGTAATCATCTGAGGCTCTTGGCATGAGTTGCCAAGGCTATGGAAGCCTTTTGAGTTCACTGACTCTGATCATTTTTAGACAAGGCCATGGTCAAAGTGGAAGTTCTCTCCTCCCTTCAGAGAAAGGTACCTCCTTCTTTGATGGCCCATTCTTTCTACTGGGAACTCACTTGCAGAGATCTTTCATTTAGTTTTTTTTTTTTTTTTTTTTTTTTTTTTTCCAGAGTGTCTTGGCTTTCCATGCCTAAAATACTCTCATGGGCTCTTCAGCCAGATCGGAATGCCTTAAGGGCTGATTCTGAGGCCAGAGTGCTATTTGGGACATCTGCCATTCTATGAGTCTGCTGTGTATCCCACTTCCCATGTTGGATCGTTCTCTCCCTTTTCAATTCTATCAGTTAGTATTAGCAGACACTAGTCTTGTTTGTGTGATCCCTTTGACTCTTAGACCTATCAGTGTGATCAATTGTGAACTGAAATTGACCATTTGGACTAGTGAGATGGCACTGGTACATGCCACCTTGATGGGATTGTATTGGAATCCCCTGGCACGATTCTAACTCCACCATTTGGGGCAAGTCTGATTCAGTATGTCCCAAATTGTACATCTCCTCCCTCTCTTATTCCCACTGTTATATTTAACAGGGATCACTTTTCAGTTAAAATTTAAACACCTAAGAATAATTGTGTGTTAATTACAGAGTTCAACCAATAGTATTAACTAGAACAAAAAAAAATTACTAAAAGGGATAAAGTATTAAATGTACATCAACAGTCAGAACAAGGGCTGATCAAGTCACTGTTTCTCATAGTGTCCCTTTCACTTCAAAATGTTTCCTTTTTTGTGCTTGGTTAGTTGTCACCGCTCAGGGAGAACATATGATATTTGTCCTTTTGGGGCTGGCTTATTTCACTCAGCATGATGTTTTCCAGATTCCTCCATTTTGTTGCAAATGACCAGATTTCATTGTTTTTACTGCTGTATCGTATTCTATAGAGTACATGGCCCATAATTTCTTTATCCAGTCTACATGTATTTTTTATTATAATTTAAGGAGAACTTACCATGTGTAAAGTACTATTATGGGTAATAAGGATATAGCAGTGAAATGAGACAGGTAACTATCTCTTCTCCGTGGTGGAACTATAATATTAACATGTATTCTAATTTTAAACAGTCATTCATGGATGATGTTCTTAATACCTATGCCTTACAGATGAGCAAACTGAGGCTCATAGCATTTGAATGATTGGTCCAATATCATATGCCTTGGATGTGTTTTTATATATACTGACCAATTCACAGGAAATAACAGAAAACTTCTGAAAAATTCAAACTATGGAAAATTCTACAGGACAAAACTACTTGTGTTTGTTTAAAAGATTTATTTGAAAGTCAGAATTACAGGGAGAAAGGGAGAGATAGAGATCTTCTATCCCTCTGTTCACTCTCCTAATGGCTGCAACAGCCATGGCTGGGCCAAGCCAAAAGCAGAGCTTCAACTGGATCTCCAAATGGGTGGCAGAGTGCCAAACACTTGGTTCACCTTAAGCTGCTTTTCCCAGGCCATTAGTCAGGAGCAGGAGCAGAAGTGGAGCAGCCAGGACACAAACCAGTGTCAACAGGAGATTCCAGTGTCTCTAGCAATAGCTTTGCCTGCTAGACTACAACACTGGCCCCCAACCAGGTTTCTTGAACAATCAATTACAAGAGAGTAAATGGAGGTGGAGACAATGTCTGTAGTTGAAGAGATTGAAGAGACTTTGTGTGAACTTAGTTTGGATCCTGATTTGAACATAAAACAAAAAAGCAGATAAGATAATTAGAAGATGTAAAATGGTTTGAAGAATTGTGTATTTCCTGAATATTTGACATAGTTCACATTTTAAGTGAAATAATGTATGGTTAGTTTTTTTTTTTTTTAAGGCTTCCTTATCCTCTAAATATGCAGACTAATGTAAATGTGGCTGAAAAGACATGATTTTTTGGTTTGCTCTAAATAATCTGGTGGGAGGATCCAGGATAATGTTGAAAATGATCAGCCAGGCATTGGTCATGAGTTGGTTATAGTCAAGCTGAATGATGAAAATATGAGAGTGCCTTACACTGAAATCATTATTTTATATATTTTTAAATGTTTATTTAAAAACTGAAAAGAGGTAAATTCCCCAGAAATACTAGTTATATTCCTGTTAATTACAATCTTAATTTTACTAAAGAAATAAGTGGGACTTGATAACTGTTACTCTTATTTGTGAATCTATAATTTTGTAAAATTAATTGATAATAGTCTCCTAACATCACATTTACAGGGCCTGGAACAGAGTTCAAGTGGTGACCTGCATTGATCGCATCTAAATATGTGAAATTTGTCGATAAAATGAGTCAACTGCCAAATGCAACAGGTCCTCACATACCTCACCTGAAAGACCACATTAAATTTAGAATTCTCAGATTTCTAGTAGCTGTAAATGATACAGAGACAACCAGTTCTAAGTGCCAACTTGGGTCCCTGTACTTTGGCTCCTTTCCCTACCTCTAGGTTTGCCTTCCCATATCTCCAATGGCCGAGGTGCATGTATATGTATACCTGAAATTCTCATCTGTAATCTATGCACACCTGCCCCATGCTGCCTCTCTATAGCTGATCCTAGGTCTTGGAAACATATACAGTCCAACATGTCCTACAATCAGCCTCAGGGCCATCTGGAAGCAAATTCCTTGTTCAGTATACCCTGAATGTCATGAGACTGATTGGAGACACAGATTCTGCATGGGCTCATCCTTTTGATACTGAGGAGTCATCACCTGGTGTGGAGAGAGGTGGCAAGAGCAGAGTTAGAATGGACCCTCTAGAGATCAGGATTTATTCTTTTTTTTTTTTTTTTTTGAAAGGCAGAGTTAGTGAGAGAAAGAGAGACAGAGAGAAAGGTCTTCCTTCTGTTGGTTCACCCCCACAAATGGCCGCTATGGCTGGCGTGCTGCACCGATCCGAAGCCAGGAGCCGGGTGCTTCCTCCTGGTCTCCCATGCAGGTGCAGGGCCCGAGCACTTGGGCCATCCTCCACTGCCTTCCTGGGCCACAGCAGAGAGCTGTACTGGAAGAGGAGCAACTGGGACAGAATCCAGTGCCCCAACCGGGACTAGAACCCTGGGTGCCGGCACCACAGATGGAGGATTAGCCCAGTGAGCTGTGGCGGTGGCCGAGCTCAAGATTTAGACCTTAGATTTTGATACCAGAGTCTTAGAAGGCTGTTTGGTTTAATGCTGCAAAGTTTTGGAAATGTTAACAATTTAGCTGATGGAAATACACCATTTTGTATTACTTAAAAATGTTTTGCTACCAAAATATTTTTAGCAGCTTCAGAGAACTTAGCTGCACATCTATTCTGTGGGATTGATACCAACTAAAAATCATATTCAAGAAAACTGATTTTTAAACACTCGTTAAAGGAAGAGATGATTGTTGCTTGAGCAATGCCTAAGGTAGAGACACTATTGGAATACTTGAACTTTACAACATGAATCCTACTATGAGCACCAAATAAAACAACAACAAAATACTCTAATAATCTGGCAGAGAATGTTCCTAGAACAGGAAGTAGAGTTCCATGGAGTAGCTTAGAGACAGAATTTAGTGAGAACTGCTCTGGTTGCCTTCTGGTCTGTCATCTGCAGACACGTTTCATTCTGTCCATTTGCTGAATGTGTAAGGCCAGCAGGAGGCCTCATGCGAACATCTGGCTCTGGGTCATCTCTAATAGAAATAAGACAGTCAACTGTGGAACAGTGTGTTCCACCATGATGACCTTGGGCCCAATTTAGTGGCATCTGGACATTTGTAGGAGGCAAATTTTAGCACAGTTCTGACAATAATTCTATATTAAGCCAAATGGCTGCATGCATCTGTCTATACAAAGGCTTGGAAGAGACTCAAATACTTCTGAGTGTTAATGCAGATGGCATTGCCATTCTTGATGATGGCTGATAGTTGCAGCTGGAAGTTAGCATCAGAAATGTAGCTACCAATTATATTGTTAATGCATTCCTTTAGCAGCTATTTATGAAGTGTTACTGTTACATTCCACACATACTATGTGATATTTGTGTGTATATTCATGTAATCCTTGTAGTTAATCAGTGAACTCAATAATCATTATACATCCTTTAAAGATGTGTGAAGTGAAACTCAGAGAGCTAAGGTAATAAGACTAGAAGAACTTTTGTGTATCAGATAATAGACATTGTAACACTTAAGGAGTTATATGTTGCACTGGTTTTAGTCTTTCCATTTCTGCCTATGTAGATACTGTGTTTTCATGCTGGACTTTTATAATTCCTTATTTACTTGGAACCTTTGGAGTTTCTACAATGCATCTTCTATACAGGGGTGAGGAATATCCAACCTGCAGGTGGTGTGAGGCCCACAAAATCATTTGGTCTGGCCCTGTCAAGGCAACCATAGGTGGGACTCAAAATTGAGCAGGCTAATTTTTATAGCTTTATATGTCTATGAATGATGTTATAAATAACTACATGGCTCTTGGAAGGAAAAAGTTTCCCCTCCCTTGAAAGTCTGAGTATGGCCTCTTTTTCTACTGTCATATGACTTTCTACTAATTTATCTTTGACTACCTATTCATCATTCTTTGTTTTTCATCTAAATACCCTGTTGACCAGTGTTCCTCACAGATTCTTGTCATGAGGCTCTTAGATGAAATTATAAATGAAGAAACAGTTGTACTTACATTGTCCATCCAGGAACCAAAAGGCACCAGGGCCTGATCTACTTTAGGTAACACTACTGGAATAGGAATCATTGTTGTATCCGTGGGTTTCATGGTAGTGGGCTAGGATGTAGGTTATGGTCATGGGTGCATTTATAGCTGTTTTTCAGCCTATTCCTATTGTACTTGACTTGCCGTGATTCTGCTCCACTGAGACTCAAGGTCAGTGAGACAATCTTGTTCATTGACTGAACAGTTTGACATTCTCCCCTTGGATGATGCAGATCTTACACTTTTGTGTCTCCCTTGACTCTGGAATATAGTTAGTAGCCAAGAAGTAGTGCTGGTAGATCCATTTCAGGAGTAGGGAATGTTAGGTAGGCAGGTTTTAGATGTCCTACAAAACATTTGATCTAGCTCTGCTAAGACAACCATAGTTGGGACTCAAAATTCAATAAATCTATAGCAAACTAGTTTTTAAGTTGATAATGTATGTGGCCCATGATTGATGTTATAAAAATCCCAAACGGCCCTTGGCAGGAGAAAAATGTTCTCTAGCTGTGATAGATGCACAGTATCAGTGATAAGATATGGCTTCAACTCCAAGGTGGCCCAGGTCCTAGTGAGATACTGCTTGGGATGGATATATGGGCATGTGCTCTCACAGTGTTCATTTGTTTTCAAAGGGCTCTTTGCTTGTGGCAGTAATTTTGAACTCAGCTTTGCTTCAATCAAAGTACACAGTGTTATGGCACTACGTCTCTCCCACCTTACCTCCCTTGGTATGTGCTGTGGACTGCTTGTTTACTCTCCTCAGATTCATATGTTGCAGCCCTGATCCCCAGTGTGACTGCATTTGGTGATAGGCCTCTTAGAAAGGTAAATTAACTGAGGTTAAATGGAGTCATGAGAGCAGGACCCTAATCTTAGAGGGTTTGTAGCAGAGGAAGAAACACCAGAATATACTCTGGACATGCAGAAGAAGGACCACATGAGGACATTGTGGGAAAGTGACCATCAGGCAGGTGCTATGATGCAACTGATAAGGTGCGTGTTCGAGTCCCAGGTACTTTCACTTCTGATCCAGCTCCCTAGTATTGCACCTGGGAAAGTAGTGGAAGTTGGGCCAAATCCTTGGGCCCCTGGATCCACATGGGAAACCTGGAAGTTGCTCCTGGCTTCGAATCTGCCTAGCTCTGGCTGTTGCAGCCATTTAGAGAGTGAACCAGCAGATGGAAGATCTTGCTCACTCTGTGTTTTTCTCTGTGTCTAACTCTGCCCATCAAATAGATGATTTTTTTAAAGTAACCATCTACATGCTGGGGGGAGAAAAGTCATCAGACCAAACCCCAGCAGCATCTGGATCTTGCACTTCCAGCTTCCAGAACTGAGAAAATAAATCTCAGTTGTAAATCTTCCATTTTGTGCTGGCATATGTAAGAGTGGAAAGGTAGAGTTGTAAGCCTTTGTTAATGTAATGTAACATTTCTTGGATTCACAAAAGGAAAATTAGGGGTTATGTGTGACTTCAACATGCCAGTCCACCTCCTTCTCTGCACCTCGAGAGTACACCAAGATGCATATGCGTGAAGCTGAAATGAGCACAAGGAAAGATAGCTTTTTCTCACCTAAAAAGTAGAGATACTGAGTTGTTAAAATGCCAAAAAACCTTCCCTCCTGGTTGATAGAAACTTAAATGTCTTTAAGGCTATTCTTCCACAGAATGTCTGCCTGCATTAACACATTCTTGCCATAGTTTCATGAACCTCCCCACCAGGGACAGTAGCAAATCCTGAGGCCATTGTCCTTTCTGATTGGTTGATGCCCGGGGCCCCTACTATTTATAAATACTACATCTTGCTCACTTATTTTAAAAATAGTATTGGGGCTGGCACCGTGGCTCTGGTTGGTCCTCTGCCTGTGGCACTGGCATCCGCTGTGAGCGCCGGTTCTGATCCCAGTTGCTCCTCTTCCAGTCTGGCTCTCTGCTGTGGCCCAGGAGAGCGGTGGACGATGGCCTGGGTACTTGGGCCCTGCACCCATATGGGAGACCGGGAGGAGGCACCTGGCTCCTGACTTTAGATCCGCGCAGTGCCGGCTGTGGCGGCCATTTGGGGAGTGGACTGGTGGAAGGAGGACCTTTCTCTCTGTCTCTCTCTCTCTCTCGCTATCCATAACTCTACCTGTCTGTAACTCTACCTGTCAAATAAATTGAAAAAAAAAAAAGTATTGAATAAACTGTTTAATTCATTTGGAAATGCTAGCATTTTATTTGTAGCGATAACTAGTGTACTTTGCAATTGGCTGGGAGTCATGACCTGACCTTGAAAACTTTCACAGAAGCCCAAAAACAGAAATCAAGTCTGGAAATGAAAAATGCAAACATGTTATAGACTGACTCATGGACACCTATTGTAAGGTCTTGGGAGGTGAGGAACAGTCGAAAACCCATTACTGCAAGGTTAGCTGATGATGAGTAATGGGTTTTGTCTTTGATTGCATTGCTTCTTTAGTGATGAAACCACCTAGCAAGCCTAAGCAAATGAGTAATTTGTGTCATCTAGGAGCGAAATCAGAAAGTTTATTTACTTGAATGCCCCTGTTCCTGCATGTTTTTGTGGCAGCATGGTAGGATAATTTATGCTGCCATTATTTTTTCCAAGCTTCATATTGGGACTTTCCCCATTACATTTGAATGGAAGTGTTTTAATACTTCATTTTATTTCAGAAAAACTTGATCTCTTTTGGAATGCCTAATGGGATAATTTCTTGACAAATACTTTGAAGCCTATCAATCATTTGAATTAAAAAATATAAAATAGCTGTTTTTAAAGTTTTATTTATTTGAAAGGCAAATTAATAGATACAGAAATCTTCATTCCATTGGTTCACTACTCAGATGCCTGTAATAGTTAAGGCTGGTCCAGGCTGAAGTCAGAAGCTACAAATTTAATTTGGGTGGCAGGAACTCAACTACTTGAGCTGTCACCTGCTGCCTCCCAGTTATATTGGCAGGAAGCTGGATCAGAAGCAGAGGCAGATCTCAAAACCAGGTGCTTCAATACAGGATGAAGGTATACTAAGTGGTGGCTTACCTGCTGTGGCACAACACCTGCTACAGCTCTGTTTGTTTGCTTGTTTTTTAAGCATAAAGGTATGCTTAAATAAAAGGTTAATTTTAAAAGCTCTGGGTCTGGCATCGTGGCATAGTAGGTAAAGCTGCCACCTGTGAGACTGTTGTCCCATATGAGCACCAGTTTGAGTCCTGGCTGTTCCGCTTCCGATCTAGCTCCCTGCCAACACTCCTGGGAAAGCAGCAGAAGACACCTCAAGTGTTTGGGCTCCTGGATTCAGTCTGGCCCAATGCTGGCCATTACAGTCATTTGGGGAGTGAACCAGCAAATGAAAATTCTGTTTCTGCCTCTCTCTTTGTAACTCTGCATTTCAAATAAATAAAATCTTTAAAAACAAAAGCTTTTTAAAAAGTAAAACAGCATGGGGCCGGGGCCGTGGCTCACTTGGTTAATACCTTCCACTGCAGTGCTAGCATCCCATATGGGCACCGGGTTCTAGTCCCAGTTGTTCCTCTTCCAGTCCAGCTCTCTGCTGTGGCCCAGGAAGGCAGTGGAGGATGGCCCAAGTGCTTGGGCCCCTGCACCTGCATGTGAGACCAGGAGGAAGCACCTAGCTGCTGGCTTCTGATCGGCGTAGCTCCAGCTGTGGTGGCCATTTGTGGGGGTGAATCAACGGAAGGAAGACCTTTCTCTCTGTCTCTCTCACTGTCAAATAAAAATATTAAAAAAAGAGCAGTATCATATATTTAACACTTCTAGCCTTATATTTTCCTTTATTCTTGGACTTGAATTATTACACAGTTTTAATAGCTATGTTTCCATTTATAAGCACATGGTAGATAAAATTCTTATAAACTATTTGCAGAAACCATTACTGATTTAGTAGTGAATGGGTGAATGACTGATTTGTTTCTTAACCTATTTTCATTTTGAATAGCATATACTGTTATTTTGAAACTGCTTAAGAATTTTTTTTTTTTTGGACAGGCAGAGTGGACAGTGTGAGAGAGAGAAAGAGACAGAGAGAAAGGTCTTCCTTTACTGTTGGTTCACCCTCCAATGGCCACTGCGGCCGGCGCGCTGTGGCTGGCGCACTGCGCCTATCTGAAGCCAGGAGCCAGGTACTTCCTCCTGGTCTCCCATGTGGGTGCAGGGCCCAAGGATCTGGGCCATCCTCCACTGTCCTCCCAGGCCATAGCAGAGAGCTGGTCTGGAAGAGGGGCAACTGGGACAGAATCCGGCGCCCCGACCAGGACTAGAACCTGGTGTGCCGGTGCCGCAGGTGGAGGATTAGCCTATTGAGCTGCAGCGCCGGCCAAGAATTTTTCTATAAATCCCATGGCACATAATACCTGATCCAAGTTTCAGGGTCTAGCTATAAAGCTGTTAGATGTATTATAGCCAAGTAAATAATATCTTAATTCTATAAAGCACTTTTATCCTGAGATGTTCAGGAAGCTTACTTTTTTTATTAATGTTTATGTAATTTGAGGCCTTTAGTATGTGGCTGGGGCCTTTTTATGTAATCTTAAAAAGGTTTTGATGGAATTGCTTCTTTTACAAATCAATGCTTAGTCAATGATTAGATCTTAACAAGATATGGAAGATAAAGGATCATAGAGGTAATAAAATTACAGGCTTTCACAACAGCCAACTTAGAGAATCAACCTGAATCTCCACTGGCTAATGAATGGTAATAAAAATGTGATACACACACATGAACATACAGTACAGTGCCATTCAGGGCATTTGTAGAACTTGCATGTACCTAGAGGACACTGTTAATTGAAATAAGGCCAGCAGGGAAAGAAATAATGTGGCTTCACTTACATAGAATCTTAAAATAGCTGAACTCATGGAAGCACATACATAATGGTGGTGGCTGGGGGAGATGGAGAGATGTTAGTCAAAGTGTGTAAAGTTTGAGTGGTTCCGAAAAAGTATATTCTGTGCTGGCTATTCTTAAACATAGGTCATAACATAATTTCCCTGAAATATAAAGGAAGTTTTTTATATAAGAAAGGGTTAATGGTACACTACCAGGAGAATGGAATGTGTTTGTTCCAGTTGACTGAAGGCTGCTGGTATGCTAGTGACTCCGTTGGATCCTAGGTCAAGAAGAGCTCAACAGAAATGGGAGCATGGTTTTTGGCTTTTCAAAGGGCTCTTGGAAGACGTTTTAGGAATAGGAGTGTTGGCCTGGGTACCATACTCAGTGCATGTCTCAGCTAATCCGGAATGCCTTTTGTCATGCATGTATTTCTGAATGCTTAACCTATGCAATTTTCAGTCTTCCTGGAGGAGAGCAGACACACAGGAGAATTATACCCACTGCTTAGTTAATTATAAATCAAAGCTATGGATCTCAGAAAAAAAGAAAGCTAAGATTTTCTTCAAGTTAAATTAGCGGAGTGATTAAATGCTCATTATCTCTAAAGAGTCAATAAATGAAGGAAATAAGTTGAATTACAGGATGAGGCATTTAGGCTAAAAGTAATGAAACTATGTCCTAATAGTAAAGATGGTTAAATGTTTGACACTGTTGGAAAGAGGCTCATTTAAAAAAAAAATGACAAGAATGGCTAGATACTTTTCTTGCCTAGGGCTGGGGAGATGAACTTGATAATATTTAAAGGTTATCTCCTACCTTAGAAGATTGTGCCTTCTAGACAGATAGAAATAAGATGGGGAAATGATTCCCAACAAAACTGTTTAGATGAAGCCCTAGCATTTTTTGTAAAAAAAAAAAAAAAAAAAAAGTCTGTTTTCCCTACTAAATTTGAGCTTCCCAAGGGCAAGGACTCTCTATTTTCATCTGCATCTGGGGAACATGGCACATGCCCCCACTTGCAGTGGGTGCTCAGTAATTGTCTGCGTGGAAGTGTTCATCATGGGCTGGCCAGTGTGGCTGTTGAAGAAGTTGCTCAATGACACTCCATTGCAGATGAGCCAATACTTCACAGAGCTCTAAATAGGAATAAAATAGCAACTGAGCATATGGATTTACATTAAATTAATGCATTATTTATGTTTTCTACAGCTTTATTGCAGTGTTCCTTTAAATAATGTGCTGTTTTCCTAGTCTGAGCTAGAATTCAAATTTCCAAAATGTATTTTGTTCTATGCAGCTTCCATGCAAAGCAGAACACATGAATGCATGGTTTGTCATGCAGCAGTAATCATCACCCACAGACCATGTTGGAACCCAGCTATGATCCCTCAGGCTGTAAAAGTTCGATGAGGACAAGTTGTAGGACCTGGTTGTGGTCTCTCTTATCCTACAGGATTTTGTAGAGCCTAGGGACGAGAATTTGTGGTAGCTTAACCTGTAGACAGCAAAGAGCCTTGAGCTAATCCCTTCTGACCTAGTGCTTGGGAAACTTTGATTTAAAAATTACTTTTTATAACTTCAAACTGTTTCAGATGCAGGCAGTCACGGAAAAGGTTCAAAACTGCTTTCATATAAGGCCAGGTTAATGAAAGGATTGACATTTGAAAACAAAGAAGAGAGTTATTCATTGGAAAACCCACTGTTCATTGGAACACATACTTTTCACTTTTGTTACAGCCCCAAGAATAAGGAGCTGCATGACCTTGAACAATTCCCTTAATTTCTTGGGGTCTCAGTTTCCTCATTGCAAGAATAAACCCTTGGGTTGTTTCTCACTGTAACATTTTATGAGTCAATAAAATATTTTAAACTTCCAAAGCAGCTGTTTTCACAATTTTCTTCCCTCTATCAGTAGTCTGGTCTAACCATATTTTTAAAAACTGCTGCTTTTACAGTCACACAAGTTCTGCCTCACCACTTCCCAACAGCCTGCCTTAAGAAGGAGAAAGTCATTATTTAAAAATGACTGCACTCAGATAACACTCTTGACGTGTTTTCGGAAACAGGGTGACCTTTATTTAAGATCTGCATGAATGAGGAGAAAGTTTTTATCTTCCCTCTGGAGAGTGGGAAAAATAACACATGGACAGATATTTAAGTACCCTCAGTAGTTGCCCACTAAGTGAGAGCTGTTTGTCCTGATCCCTACTCCAGTATGCAGTAGACTGATCCCTCTTGTTGATTGCTTCTGAAAGTTATCCCTGATGTAGTTCATACCAACATTCTTTTTATCCAGTGCAGGCAGCTTTTCTTTTCTAGTAAAAGGAGACAAGGACAGCTCTGAGCGGGTGGAGGAATATGGTGTAGTAATGTTAGGTAGGAGACAGCACATATGGTAGTATTTTGGCTTGAATAAGCAAACTTTATGTTTTATTCAGTTTAAGTTCAGCAACAACAGAAACATTTTAATAAAAGGTGTTATTTAGTTCCTTCCTTCAAATCATCCATGCATTTGCCCCTTGCCTAGCAGAGCAAGTACTGCACACCATTTGGAATTCACTGGATTTGTCATTGAAACAGGCCTGCACTCTTAGAATTTGGTGGTTGTGCTCTTCAACATGGCAGAGTGCCCTTGATTGACTGTGTGGGGCTGGGGTATTTGAGGGATGTCCTTGTGCATATAAAATGGTGAAAGGCAAACAAATCCCAATTGTCACACACAGGGAAATGGAAGGACATGAAGAGCTTAAAGGAGTAGAGGGAGTAATGCTCCCACATGAATGTCAGTTGGATATATTTGAATTAAAATTGATAATTTTTCTTATAGATATGATTAGAAGCTCCTAATTTAAAACCAGAGGGAAAGATAGTGATTATATCTGTATTATTACCTTTCTAAACTATGAATTAAAAAGCAATGTCCATTAGCAAATGAAGGATGAAATAATTCTAGACTTCTGTGTCCACTAGTTGAATATTAAAAATATGTCCTATGGGTGTATATGCTTATGAACAATTTCTAATGACTAATATTTTAGACATGATTGGTAAAAGTCTAAAGGTAGATATAAAAACATGAAGGGCTAAAGTGATAACACAAAATACAAGAAGACACAATGAGGTTTGCTTAGAAAACGAGGTGAAACAGCAGCTGTGTGTGCCCTCAAGATGAAGTTACCCCCAGAGAAGATAATTCTCTACTTATTAAGGAGAGAGATGGGAAGACAGGGAGACTGTGAAATCCTTAATAGCTCCTCTGCTTCAGCCTTCACTACAAAGGTTAATAGTAAAAGGATGCTAATACAGTAGCAGTTAATGAGCAAGTAGGCAAGTTCGCATCTCAGAGGAAGCAAGTTACTGCATGCTTCAATAATTTGATGTGTTGAAATTATTGAGATCTGATAAAATTCATTTAGGAGTCCTGAAAGAAGCAGCTGAAGGAGCTGTGGAGGAAAGGAAGTGATCTTGAGTATCATTTTAAAGAATGCGTGTGGATGAAAAGAGTAAGTGTTGTTGTGTAAAAAGAGACATGTATAAAAGGCCACAGGAAAGCATAGGTTAGAACAGCAATATAAAGGATCATGGACTTGTTCCTTAAGGGTAATTAAGGAAGAAAACAATAAATGAGATCTAAAGAGAAACCATGACCAATCCTACCACTGTTTTCTGCAAACCACAGTTGCCAATGCCAGCTCCTTATAAAGTATGCATAATTAAGATTCTGAAACGTACAGCTTGGATTGGCTTCATTAATTTGATTGCTTAAGATCTAATAACCAGTTGTATTTATTTGAAAGGTACAATGATACCCATAGAAAGATGTCCTTTGTCCATTGATTCTCTCCTTAAAGGCCTAAAACAACCAAGAGTGGGCCAGGCTGAAGTCAGAAGCCAGGAAATTCATGTTCATGTCTCCCACTAGTGGCAGGGGCCCAAGAACTGGAGCCATCACCCATTGCCTTCCAAGGTGTGTTAGCAGGAAGCTGGATGGAAAGTGGAGCAACCAGAACTAAAACTGATCCTCAGATATGGGATACTAATGTCACAAGTTGGGGCTTAACCGCTTGTGCCAAGTGATGGTTCTAAACTTCAGCTTTAGAAGTGTTGAGTTCCTTTATCAAGTGGTGAGATTCTGTTGTCACCAGTAACATCACCAGTTTCCTGTTGAGTGATGAACATAGTCAAATGTTGTGCATTAAGCATTAGGAGAAATCTTGGTTTCCAGCAGATAGCAATAGTGGTGGGTTTGTAGCCACATCTCTGTGACCATCTTCAGTGCCAACTAGAGATCCAATTGGAATTCTGTGATTGATTTCTCTGTCAGTGAATAGTAAATCATACTTAAGATTTTTTTCCATAGGTTTGCAGCTTTTGAAAAAAAAATTTTAATGATTTTGTTTCATGTCAAGAAGGTAATAACTATTCACCCACTGAAAATCATCTTAGCCAGAAATACTGAAAGATTCTTCCTAAGGTCACAGACAGCTGAAGACAAGAGCATCAGGTATTATCAAAAATAAAAGTCACTGTACTTAGTTTATTAATTTAAAAGGGAGTAACATGATTATCTGAGAGTATGGAATTGTTTCTCTTGATTGAACCTTGTTATGTGTTTATTTGGAAAAATTATTTGGGAGGCACTGGTTTTCTGAGATATTGCGGGGGTGAGGATTGCATAAAACAACATTGGCCAAAATACTCAAAATATTTAAGTAATGTTTAAGTTATGTGAGCTATTGGCCCAGCATGCTGCATATGCTGAATGTGTTTCTCTCTTGTAATTCTCACAGTAACTGAAGAGGCTGAAACTATTTTAAAATACTCATTTTATAAATAAACTCAACTACATTAAGTAATCTGTCCACAGTTTTATTTGGAGAAAGTGTTATCAAACCCAGAAAGTCTCCATTCTTAGTTACTACCCTGTACAATTTTTAGGAATAGTATTAAAGAAGTAGGCCCAAAAGAAAATAGTGTAAAATAAAGGTAGAACTTTGGAGATGATGATAACTTAGGTTGTTAATTCAGATGGAAAAGTGAAGGAAGGAAAACATAATAAGCAACATATGTAAAAACGTGTAATGAGAGCTATCAATCATTCTCACTGGAGAAAATGAAAAGAAATGAGCTTTTAGCATTGTAGAAGCTTGGTGAAATAGGAGATATGACTCATAGATGATAAAATATCAGAGCTGAAAGGAATATCCTCTGATCCAAACCCATCATTTTTCACATGGGTGATTGAAATTCACCCTCTTGAGTTGATTTTAATTCTGGGGCTTGACTCCAGTTCTCCAGGACACAAATTCCAGATTTATACCACTTTAAACTATTGTGGTAGTTGTATCAAGAAATCATGAGTGTGGTATATCTAGCTGTATATCTCTCCTTATGTGTGTCTGACCTATCAATGAAAACATGATACTGTGAGCAGTGCCAGAGTCCAAGGCATGGCAATGTAGGCAGTAAAAGATAAGAAGGAACTTTGCAGGGTATGGTATTTTGGGTTGACAGCTTTTGTTTTTTCTTTTAAGACTTAGACTGTATCTCGCCATTCTCTTCTTCTACTCTGTAGGGTTTCTGATGATAAATCAGCCGTGAGTCTGATTGCAGATCCTATGAAAGTAATCTGATATTTCTCTCATGCACATTTTTGAATCTTTTCTTTATGTTTTGCTGTGGAAAGTTTGACTACGTGTCATGGTAAGTTTTTTTTTTTTTTTTTTTCTGATCACGTCTATTAGGTGTTCTATGTGCTTCCTCTACTTGAGGTCCCTTTCTTTCTCCAAATTGGGGAAGTTTTCTGTAATTATTTCACTAAATAGGCCTTCTAGTCCATTCCTTCTTTCCATACCTTTGGGAATTCCTAAGACCTGTATGTTGGGTCAATTAACAGTATCCCATAAATCTTTGACATTGTTTTTAAGTTCTCTGTTTTCCTCTTTTTTTTTTTTTTTTTGGTCTGACTTTAAGATTTCTAAAGATTTATTTTCTAGTTCAGATATTCTTTCTTCTACCTCACCAAGTCTGCTGTTAAGTCTTTCCACCACATTTTTTATTTGATCTATTGAATTATTTATTTCTAATATTTCATTTTGATTTGCCTTTAACACTTCAATTTCATGAGAAAATATTTCATTCATGTCATGTATGGTTTTTCTCTTTTTTAGTTCATGGATTTGTTTCTGATTGCTTTTGAGTAATCCTATGATAATTTTTTGAATTCTGTTTCCAGTACTTCCTCAATCTCTTTATCTTCACATTCTAATGCTGTTATGTTGTTGTGTTCCTTTGAGGGGGATCATGGTGTATTTCTTATTCTTTTTTCTTGAATTTCTGCATTTTTTAGGCATTTGTGGAGTTGATTTTTTTTTTAACCTCTGATGGCACTTATCTTTGAACTATGGCATGTGTGCACTTTCAGTGAATACTAAGAGGTATGTGGTGGGTGTGGCCAGGGAGCTCTGGTCAGTGCTCTAGGGTGAGACAAGTATCTAGGGTAATACCCATGTTGTTCATGGTAGATATTGCCTGATTGTTAGCCTCCAGTGTGTTCCATGCCACTGTATGAACCATACAAATGATCTGCACAGTACACACTGTGAACATAATTCCTGCTGTAATGACTTTCTTTAGGCAACCCTGGAGCTCTGAGCATGTGCAGCCACACCCAGTAACTGCCCAGAAACCCAGCTACACTTGTACCTTCTCATGTAGCCACCAAGTCCCCACGGTCTCTGCATACAAGTCTCCCACAGTCGCTGGATGCAGAGGTTTTTCTCTGCCCTGTCAGCCTATCCAGTCAACAGAGAGAAAGATGTTCCCCGAGACAGCTCCACCTAGCCATCTTAATCCTGGGAAGCTGTGAGCACCTCCCCATCCCACATGGTTCCCCAGCCACCTCCCAGTGAGGCTCAAAGTCAGTGGGGCCTGAGGATTGTTCCCTCTGCTAGAATCTCTGCATCACACACATACACAAGAGCCGCTGGCCAAATGTTGCTCTCTCCCTGCCACTGCCACCAATACTGCCATGGAGTTGGTATCCCATTTCAGCCAGTTGCTGTGCACGAAAACAGTCTTCCTCAGCTCCTGCCCAAACCCAAAATGGTGTCCGTCCTTTCTCAGCAGGGCAGCGGGTGTTGAGGAAGTTGTGGGGAAGTTGAGGCAAGATGAACGTGCCCCCTCTACTTCCGCTGAGTCTATAGGCAACTGCTAGCCCCTAAGGCTCTATCTAGTCTGGACTCAAGCCTTGCTGTCCTTCCAGCTGTATCATCATGGATTGCTGCAATCTGGTCTCACCTCCGTCTCCCAGCTGCTGCAGCTGTGCCTGTGTTCATGGTTCCCGTCCTCACCCTCTGCACAGGTCCACAGTGTTCCTCTTCCTGTGATTTCAAGAGCAGTTTTCTCTCCAATTTTCCCCTGAAAGCACACTTCCAAAAAAAATTTTTTTTGGACAGGCAGAGTTACAGTGAGAGAGAGACAGAGAGAAAGGTCTTCCTTTTCTGTTGGTTCACCCCCAAAATGGCCTCTATGGCCGGCGAGCTGTGGCCAGAGGGCTGCGCTGATCCAAAGCCAGGAGCCAGGTGCTTCCTCCTGGTCTCCCATGCGGGTGCAGGGCCTAAGCACTTGGGCCATCCTCCACTGCCTTCCCAGGCCACAGCAGAGAGCCGGACTGGAAGAGGAGCAACCGGGACAGAATCTGGCGCCCCGACCGGAACTAGAACCTGGGGTGCCAGTGCCGCAGGCAGAGGATTAGCCAAGTGAGCCTTGGCACTGGCTAAAAAATTTTTTTACTGTTTGTTCCCAGCCTATTGCAGCATGTCATTTGCTAATCCAACAAATGCTGCTGAGGATGTGGGGAAAAAGGTACCCTGGTCCACTGTTGCTGGGAATGTAAACTGGTGCAGCCACTGTGGAAGACAGTATGGAGATACTTAAGAAATCTGAATATAGACCTACCATAGGATCCAGCCATCCTACTCCTGGGAATTTACCCAATCCAAAAGAAAGTATATGAAAGTTATCTGTACTTCCATGTTCACTGATGTTCAAGTCACAACACCTAAGATACGGAATCAGCCCAGATGTCCATCAATTGTTTACTGGATAAATAAATTATGGTATATATACACTATGGAGTACTACTCAGCTATAAAGAAAAAAGAATGAAATCCTGTCTTTTGCAACAAGATGGAGTCAACTGGAAATCATTATACTTAGTGAAATAAGTCAGTCCCCAAAAGACAGATAACATATGTTTTCCCTGATCCAAGATAACTGTTAGAGTACCTGAAATGTAATGTATTGGAGTGAAATAGACATTTTGAGATTTGATGACTGTTGATAGTCCTTGTCTCTTCCATTGAGGAGCAGTATTTTTTGTGTTTTTTTTTTTTTCTACTCATACTATTTGTTGAACTCTTTTACTTAATGTAGGGTTAACCATACTATCATTACATAAACTACAAATAGATCTTTGTAAAAATTAAGAGTGGGAATATGAGAGGGAAGAGGAAGTATTGCTGCATGGGTGGGAAGGAGGGTAGGAGGACGGGAGGTGTCACTATGATCCTAAATCTGTATATATGAAATATAAGAAGCTTGTATAACTTAAATAAATTTAAAAATAAGAAGGAAGAAGTGGTGAAAGATGTGTTAAAGCCCTTGGATGGTGGAATCGAGTTCCTGAAGAACGAACTAATTATTTTAAACAAATATCAGTTGACAAAATATTTGAAGCAAATTAATTAACCAAACAAGAACACCGCCCTTCTTTTTTCCTTCACTTGTTCTTCAACCTCTGTCATTTCTTCAAGTGCAGGATTCCACTGAAATTAAACAGTTTGACATGATTTATTCTGAATGATCTCAATGTGTTCTCACTTAGTCTCATCTTCTTAGCTACATTTTTACAAATCTTTAAAAATCACTGTTTTCTAGCTTTTCTTTCTCCAGAAACACCTTTTTTTTGCAAAATTTCAGAACAAGGCTGTGCTGGGAGGAGCCTGACTGATTGGCTGCTAGTGACTGAAATGGTCCGTGATGGAGTCAGCCCCATCCCAGTCTGCAACCAGGTGCCCTGTGGGACAGCTTCACTTCTTTTTTTTTTGACTTTTTTTTTAAACTTTTATTTAGTAAATATAATTTCCAAAGTACAGCTTATGGATTGCAATGGCTCCCCCCCTCTCATAACTTCCCTCCCACCTGCAACCCTCCCAACTCCCTCTCCCTCTCCCATTCCATTCACATCAAGATTCATTTTCAATTATCTTTACATACAGAAGATCTATTCAGTATATATTAAGTAAAGATTTCATCAGTTTGCACCCACACAGAACATAAAGTGTAAAATAGTGTTTGAGTACTAGTTATAGTGTTAATTCACATTGGACAACACATTAAGGACAGAGATCCCACATGAGGAGTAAGTACACAGTGACTCCTGTTGTTGACTTAAAAATTTGACACTCTTGTTTATGGTGTCAGTAATCTACCTAAGCTCTTGTCATGAGTTGCCAAGGCTATGGAAGCCTCTTGATTTCGCCAACTCTGATCTTATTTAGACAAGGTCGTAGTCAAAGTGGAAGTCCTCTCCTCCCTTCATAGAAAGGTACCTCCTTCTTTGATGGCCCCGTTCTTTCCACTGGGATCTCACTCACAGAGATCTTTCATTTAGGTCTTCTTCTTCTTCTTTTTTTTTTTTTTTTTTTTTTTTTTTTGCCAGAGTGTCTTGGCTTTCAATGCCTAAATTACTCTCACGGGCTCTTCAGCCAGATCCAAATGCCTTAAGGGCTGATTCTGAGGCCAGAGTGCTATTTGGGACATCTGCCATTCTATGAGTCTGCTGTGTATCCCACTTCCCGTGTTGGATCGTTCTCTCCCTTTTTTATCCTATCAGTTAGTATTAGCAGACATTAGTCTTGTTTGTGTGATCCCTTTGACTCTTAGACCTATCAGTGTGATCAATTGTGAACTGAAATTGATCACTTGGACTAGTGAGATGGCATTGGTACATGCCACCTTGATGGGATTGAATTGGAATCCCCTGGTATGTTTTTAACTCTACCATTTGGGGCAAGTCAGCTTGAGCATGTCCCAAATTATACATCTCTTCCCTCTCTTATTCCCACTCTTATGTTTAACAGGGATCACTTTTCAGTTTCACTTCTTAGCCTTTATTGCTAGACTGCACATAGAGTACCATGGAAGATTTGCAGTCTCAGGCGAGTTGTCTTCCAGTTACATCCAGAAACATCCTTTGATATGGGGAGTTTGCTTTTTCTACATGGCTCAATATTTGCTTTCAGTATTTTTTTCAAAGTATTTTATTTTCACAAACCACCATTGTTTATCATATCCATGTAACCAAAACTGTTGTTATAAATGCAAAAATAAATGTGAAAGATGTTATCTAATATCTACTAGGAAAATCATGATGAACGAGAATTTTGAGGGAAAACTTTAGTTTTCCATGTTCCTTTGACATTTCAGTATAAAGTGTTAACTCCAAATTTGATCAACATAGAAATGACTTTTGAGGCTGTAATTTATTTCTAATTTAAAATAAATGAAATGCTTCTTTCAAGTTTTGAATGAAAGTAGAGGCAGTAAAAAATGTCTTTTGCAGTTGTTACAATTCAGTTTTTACTTAGGTTGCCCATAATTCAGGAATATATAGTAAGCAAAATTGTAAAAGCCCATTGACAGTGCACTGTCATACCTGTGCTTCCAAGTACTACTTCTTGAGCTCAATTTCAGTTCTGCTTTACTAGTGTACACCCTTAAACAAGATTTTTTAAAAATTCTGAACCTCAGTTGTACTATCTGTAAATTGGACCTGCTACATACAGTAGCAGGTAACCTAAGGAAAACAATATCTACACAGCATCTAGAGCTGAACAACAACAAACTCAGTAAAATGAAACAGTGATCAGGTGATAATCAGCAGCTAATATTATTATGATTGATTTTAAAGGGGATCCACACTGGTGAACTGATCAAGTGTTGATCACAAGTCACTCTTCTCAGTGACTTTGGGAGTTTATTTGACTTTTCAAGTTTATTTTGGTAGATTTTTGAACGAGGTTATTGACAAAGGTGCATGGTTCATCTAGAATAATTCCATATCCACTCAGTAGTTTGTTTCTTCATTTTCTTCAGCACCTCTCTTCATTTCCCACTGTACTTCAGAGATGAAGGGCAGTTCCTGGTTTACAGAAACACTGGGAGTCCATGTTCTAATGCAGGGGTCTACGTATGTGTCCTGCTCAAGGCCAAAGTGTAAATGCCTTAGGTTCTGAGGGCCATGAAATCACTGTCACAGATACTCTGCTGTTATAGTATAAAAATAGCCTTGAATAGCAGGTAAAGGACAGTTTTATTTAAAAATCAGTCAGCTATAAACATTTGGTTGCAGGCTGTGATTGACCAGTTCCGTCTGGAGAATTATGTAAGGAAAGAGAACAGAGTATAAGTTTGTGTTCTATGAAGAAGTGGGAGAGAGACTCAAAGGCTCCAAACACGAAGACATGATAAGATTGAGAGACTAATTACCCTGGTTTGAGAAGCACATGCTGTGTATATGTGTTGGAATATCGTGCTGTGCCCCTTAAATATGTACATAATTACATGTTAATCCAAAAAAAGAGTACAGACTAAGAGTACAAAGGAGTAGTTAAAGAGTAAATGGGAGATTCATGAGGGGAGGGTGGGATGAAGCTCGGCAGCATTCTAGAAACCCCATCAGGTGAACAGGGTTTTTTGAGGATACACTATCAATCTGATTGTTTGGTAGGCATTTTAGGAAAAATAAAAAGAGATTTCAGACATGGTTGATGTTTTTAGAAGTTATGGTTGACTTGGGGCACATTTAGCAGAGACCAGAAGCTAGTTAATGGCAGTAGCTCCAGTATTAATACGCTGGAATCTGTCTCCATCGTATACCTGAGAGGCTGAGAAGTTGTTGGCAGGGTTGTTTTAAGCTCAGTGATAAACACCAGAGGAAATAAATGAGGATGATTCCGAACAGTTCAACATGTTTTCTCAACATTATTATATGTCTTCCCTATGTTATTTTGAACTGGGAGACAAAATTAAAAAAATAACAAATCTTAGTTCAGATAACAAACTCCAGGGACATCATTGGGTAAATCAGAGATGAAATCAGAAACTGAAACTATGGCTGTTTGAGTCTTAGTTCAAAGCTGCTCCTGCTATTCATGTGCACTCTCTCTAATGGCTTGCATTTTTCTTTCATTTACAGAGTTGCCCTTGGGACAAAGAGTTCTAAGAACCACAATATCTTATTTAATACTGTAGTTTTGAACTAATAGTAATATTAAAGCAGTAGGAAAAATATACCATTACTCATGAATGTTTGTTTAATTCCTATTTTCAGGTACAAGATTACTCTTCTAAGTTGTTGCCAACACTAGATCTTAGGAAATCTCACAAAGTTTTCTTAGAGATATTTGCAAGTACTATATAAACTAATAATATTACCCAAATATCAATTTATGGTTGCACTCTTTATAATTTCTTAAAAAGTTGTAAAACAAAAAAACCTGACAATTGAATGACATCTCCTCTCTCCAAAATTGATAATACATTTGTTTTTCAGCTTACCACAATTGGATAGTTTGCAATACATGATTTATCCTTACTTAATGTATACTAAGCTGATCTTCTGTATATTAAGATAATCGAAAATGAATCTTGATGTGAATGGAAGGGGAGAGGGAGTGGGAAAGGGGAGGGTTGTGGGTGGGAGGGACGGTATGGGGGGGAAGCCATTGTAATCCATAAGTCGTACTTTGGAAATTTATATTCATTAAATAAAAGATAAAAAAAAAAGAAATACATGATTTATTTTGAAAGGGAATTATTATTGATATTTTAATTATGGTCTATTGTTCTTAATTATATGGCTTTATTGTTTAAATACAACTCAGTGTTAAATATATCATCTGCTCTGAGTTATTTAAGGTAGAGAGTTCAACTGAATGATTATTTTTAATTTTAGTGTTTACTCACTAGTAAAGCTAACCTTAAAAGGAATATTTATCTGAATTTTATTCAGTAAATATTGGTAATGAGTTTAAATGCAAAGTTTTCTTGAAACATAATGCTACAATCATAGGAAAATGTCAACACTTTAAAATAAGTAGCTAATTATTTTAATTCTCTTGGTATTCACTGTGGTATCATTAATTATGATGGAGTTGTTCAACCCTAATATGGATGTAATATCCAATTCTGCAGAG
Organism: Oryctolagus cuniculus; assembly: GCF_964237555.1. Taxonomy (NCBI): domain Eukaryota; kingdom Metazoa; phylum Chordata; class Mammalia; order Lagomorpha; family Leporidae; genus Oryctolagus; species Oryctolagus cuniculus. Next base: position 110,534,705 of record NC_091434.1, read on the forward strand.
ATTCAGCTGTAATTTAGCAACAATTACTGTCTACTTATTATAAAATGATGCCAGAAATCCTAATGTGATTATTTTAATGCATATTAGTTATGTTATACAATAGTGTTTAAGTTTGTAGATGTAAAAACTTTAGATTGATGTGTCTGATTAAAAGCACATTACACTGGAGATTTTTTTATTTGAAGTATTTATGCTGATAGTTCACAAATTGATGTCTATTCCATCTTTGGAATAGTTTTCATTTACTTGAGGGCTTTTTCTAGGGGAAAACAAAAAACAAACTTTTTTTGCATACTTGGATTGAGGAAAACAAATCATGTTTTCTCAACATAACCACCTTTGGAGTTGGGTGTAATAGAATGCCAATGAAGATTGGTGACTTGCCAGCATGGAGCTTTCTCATTGTGAAGAGAGCCTTGGTGCATTCCTAGGTCACAGGGATTGCCCTGATGTAGAGATGCATGTGTTACCAGGAGTCTGGAATAACACAAGCATTGAGGACAAGACCCTGATAAATTATGCTAGTAGCCATGTGCTTCAAAGGCTGTGTTCTTTAATCTTTATTTCATAGCACACTGCCAGTCAACTGGAGCAAGGTGGGTTAGTATTTTGCTCTTTGTGGTGTCAGACACATGTGACCACAATGTGAAATAGGTGTTGATTATTGCTGTATGCTTTGTATCTTCACCCTTCACTATTTTAAGAGCCGTCCCTCTGCTGTTGGAACTCACCATTAAATATTTGGGGAGGTTTCAGTTTCCTTCCTTACTGATCCTCTTGGCAGTAGAAGACCTGTTAAAGGAGTGCAGGTTTAGGGGTGAGTGTCCTGTAGAGCCTGGGTATGTGGTGTTCTTTTTCAGATGCGACATCTGATGTTGACATCAGATGCTGACATTGTCTGGAATTCAGAAACCACTGAAACTAAGCTGTGATAGCCTAACTTCGGGACTCAGTCAAGAGATGGACATGATGCCAGTCAGTTGTCTGCATTTCTTTCTGGGTACATGTAAGACTTTAGTAACAATGAAACTTCTAAGAACACAGGTTTGAACAAGAGAGGTCTTACATATTTTGCACATAAACATCCAGAACAGGTGAGTAGTGCTTCGGTTGACACTGCCAATCTCGACACATAGCCATCATCTCGGGGTTCACAGAAGTGGATCACTGCCATTGGGAGGGGCTAAGAGCAAGGGGCTTACATGGCAAATCTGAGAGTTTTCACAGACCACATCACACTGTGTTAGTACAAACTGAGTCATACAACCACTCCTACCCTGGGAATGGTGGAGAATGTGACCTGGTGCCCAGCTGGGTTTGTATTACTGCAGAAGAAGAAAACTGGTTATCACCACCCCCTTCTCATTTATTTTAATATTGGCATGTGGATATATAACCCTATTTTATGTTAAGCAAGTTGTGTTCATGTGTTAGCATGTAGTGTCTTTGAAGTAGTACAAATTCCTACAGCAGATAAGCTCTTCTATACTGACCCGCAGTAGTTTGCCTTCTGCTTCCTAGGTGAGATGTACTCATGGAACATAAACTCAATATAATTCAACTATTTCACAAATTGGATGCTCTGTGTTTCTTAAATAAAAATGCCTTGCAGTCCATCAAGAGTTTTACATCAAGTTTGCCAATACTTTGGTAGTTTCAGATTGGTTCATGTTTTGTTGGCTACATTTTCAGACCTGGATAACCATTTTTATTACAATGGAATTCTAGAAATATGTAGATCAAGGGATATATGATATGATACACTAATAAGAGGAACATACATTGCTACATCCAGTCTTGTGGTAATTTAGCAGCATTGTTAATGTTAAAAATGTCCGTATCCTATGACTAAGTCATTCTTTTTTTTTGTTATTTACCCTAGAGTGACACCCTACTATAGTACAAAGAAACACTGAAAGGGGTATTTGTGGCAGTTTTCAAGATGGAAGTTGATGAAATTGTGAACACTTGACCAGTTTTGACTTGCACAAATGGCGGTTTTCTGTGGCTCAATTAAATAATTGGAAAACAAAATTATCAGTAAACCCATGAATAAATAAACTGGGACATCCATAATTTACCTCCTCATGATGTATGTGTTAGGATGTTGCTCTTGTTGCATAATCATCTACTTCATAGCTCAGTGACTTAAACAACAGTGATTTAGTGTTTGTCATACTACTTTGGGCTGTCTTGGCTTAGCTGAGTGGTTCTTTTGCTCTATATAGAGTCAGCAGAGATTACTGAAGCTTGGCTACTGGCTCTTGCAGCCTTCCTTCCTTTAGTTCCCGCATCATTTGGTACTTTGAACTTTGATGCATGCTACTCCTATCCCAAAAGAACAAATCAGAAGATTCATGATCTTTTAAGACCAGAGTTCAGAAGTTCTAAAGTACCTTGTATACCAGTTTTAGTCCATATTCGAAAAGTGAAGAAATACTGAGACAAGTAGTAGGTTTTTTTCAGTAATGGGGGATGGGTAGTTGCTGGTCATCACCTTTGAATGATTAGCACACATACTATGGAAGAGGATAGAACAGTTTAAAAATTTTCATGTGTTAAGATACATTCTTTAATAAAAACTGTTGTCCCTGAGCAAGTGCAAACAGAGGAGCACCACACATTGATAAAATTTGATGATCCTTTATTTCTCATGCCCTAAAGAACTCAGGACCCCAAAGCTAAAGCAACAGGGTTTACAAAGGCAAAAACCACAAGGAGGAGGAATACGTCGTTACTAGGGTCAAGCTGACCTAAGGCCTATACGAAACAAATATCAATTACAATCTTGACAATTGAAAAATTATAATCTTAACATTAATCCAGGTGCAGCCTATCTGTTTTAAGCTTGAGTGATCATTCTATAGAGAGTTCCTATGTTCTGTCAATGGGATGAAGTGTTATTGTCTGAGTTTTAGACCTTAGTTTCAGACCAGAGTCTCACGGTGGGGGTGCTTTCTCAAGATGGACTCTTAGGTGCTCTAAAATGGAGTCCCTCTTGCCAGGGTGTCACTTCAAAACAAACTGTAGGATGATATGTGGTGTTAGTGATGGATGCATTGAAAATTGCTGCAAACTTAATGGTTAAAACAAAACCTTACTATCTCACAGTTCTCTAGGTGTCATAAATGGATTCTCTATCAAAGAAATTAAGGTGTCAGCCAGACTGGTCACTTATCTGGAGGCTCTAGGGAAGAATTTACTTCCAAACTTTCTCAAGCTGTTGGTATAATTCAATCTCTTGTGTTGTAGGACTGAGGCCCTATGTCTTAGCCGGCTCTTCTGCTTCTTGGAACTTGGTGATTTCCATTTTATAAACCACAAGTTGTGCATTGAATTTCTTTTCATGCTTTCAATACTCCAACTTTCCTTCTCTTACCTCTTGAAAATTCTGCTTTTAAAGACACCTGTGTGATTGGATTAGGCCACTTGTATATGCTCCTGTGATTGACTTAAAGTCAACTGATTAGTGTTTGTGTTTGCGGAATTCCTTTTGCCATGCAACAAAAATGAAGGTGTGATATCTCTTCCTGTTCACAGTTCTATGGATTAGCTAGGAAATTGTAGGGGAGCACTTTAGAATTCTGTCTACAGCATAGGTAAACAGAACTCAAAACAATACCAAACACATATGAACAAATTTAGAAAGGTACCTGGAATGATACTACTAAATTGGTAATATTAATTATTTATACTGTAGACACAACTATGAAAGCCAAGTGGTAATTAGCCTTACTAGGAATATTTAAATTCTTTCACAAGGGAATGTTGCCCTGCATCAGTATGATTAGAAAGTAGTAAAAATGTTAAAATGTAATTTGAATGATGAAACCTTCCAGCCCCCTGACATGGTATAGAGCTAACCATGACTGTACCATTATCTCTCTCAGCTATCTTCTGTGTGACAAACCACAGTCACTCGAATGTCACTGTGCCTATCTAATTCATCAGAGTCTTCATCAGAGCCAGTATTTACTAGTCCATGCCTTGATAGCTACGTAGTTGTTAAAATTGTTCCATTTTGGGTGGCAAATAGTTAACTGCCTGAAGCTCTTTGAATTCTACAGCCAATGGGAGTGTCCTCCATCTTTGAGTTGGAACACTTGTCTATCCCTGAGATCCTCAAGGTCCTCCAAGCTAAAACAGGCCCTCCAGAGCTGCTCCAAGATTAAGGGAAGTGTCCACTCTTTAGAACTGGACAGTGCTTTATACCCTCAGTGGTTGCATATAGCAAACATTACTTTTCTCCTGGTCTACATGCTGGAAGTAAATTTATGTTATCACCTTCTACACTCATCTACCTCTTCTCTATCAAACAGTAAATAACTAGGGCCCTAACTTTTTGTCGTAAACCCTAATGGTGATTGGTCTGTCTCCTGCCTAGTCTGACAAGCTGTACAAAACCCACTGCAGATATATTTATGTGTTCTCTGCTTTACTCCTGAGAAGGTGGAAAACAAGAACTGCCTTGCATTAGAGATAAAGTTTCTGGATTAGTGAGAAGAGCGTGGACACATCATTAGATGTTGTGATGCTTAATTATAAAACCCTGGTGGAGAGAAGGGTTTGCTTACCATATCCATGGTAACTAACATTAATGTTTTACTGATTTTGAGCTTCACTTCAAATTATTACCCATGACAAGCTTCAATAAATAATAATGAACAAGTTCAGGCAACAATTTGTTGTACGCACACCCTGCTATTCTAAAACAGAATATAAACAGAATATATCTATTTAAAGGTAAGCTATGGAATCAAACTTTAGAGTGATCTGCAGGGAAAATAAAATCATCTGTAGATAGAATAAAAGTGTTTATTTTGTCAGGTCTCTACTACAGCTACCACAAAGTTAGAGTCTTTACATTCTTTTTTCTAACTGAATGATCATTTATTTTTAGCTTTTACTGATAGTAGTGTTAGGAATAATGATAGCTGATGTTTATTGAATAGTTAGTGTCCCAGATACTGTGCTAAATTAGCATTTTAGATGCAGCATGTGGTTTAACTTTCACAACTCCACAATGAAGGGATGATTATTTCCATTTTACAGATGAGGAAATTTAGGTGTAGAGCTGATGACTAAATTTGCCTAGAATACATAAGTAGAAAGAAGCAAGAACTATCAAAAACTAAATTTAAAAGCTGAAACCTAGCAGACAGCTGGGCCCTGAGCCCTTCCAATCTGGGTGACCTTGTTATGCACATCCTGGTTTGCAGTCTTCTCCTAGAGGAGTTCCCTCAATACCTGTGATTTTGAGTTAGCCATATCATTGGCCAGTAGCTGGAATTGACTGATAAGGAGTAGTGTTACTAAGGGAATCTTGGAGAGCTACACATTGTGAGAAATATGGGCAAAACCTTAAATAACAGTGCTTTTCTGGCTCTGTTAATTTCTTGTAGCTGCTGTAATGAAGTCCCACAAACTGGGCATCTTAGCATTGACAGAATTCAATCTCATAGTTAGAGGCTACAAGTCTTCCATCAAAGTGTCAGTAGGGCTATGTTGCCTCTCAAGGCTGTAGGGTAGAATTTTTTCTTGCTTCTTCTCTTTCCTGGTATTGCCAGCTATTGTTGGTTTGCACCTCTTTCACTCTGTTTCTGCTCCTCTCTTCACAGGTTCACCTTCCCTATATGTTCATGGCTCCTCCGTGCACATCTCCCCCTGCTCATTAGGACACCAGCCATTGCATTGCAGGGTCACCCTAATTTGGAATGACCTTATTTTAACTTGACAACATCTGTAAGGATCCTCTTTCCAATTAAATTTGTATTTCCTCTTTGTGGGTAGACCAGAATTTTGGAGGACACACAATTCAACCCACTATGGTGGCTGTGAACTGATAGTATCTACTACTAAGCATTGCCTCAGGTTGGGGTGAAGAGACCCCTGAATTGGTTATTTTAAGTGGTGTGTAGAAGAATCTACTCATTATAGAGGTTGCTTTCTACAAGAAAGAAAATTATTGCTTGTTCTGCTATGAATCTGAGTGATGAGCACTTTTTAAAACACCTGTAAATGGTTTTAAACTTACTGTTCATTCACACAGTATTTAAAAACCTCTGTATGCTGGAAACCATGTCAGTTCCTGGAGAACACAAGGGTGATGATGTGTGCCCAATAGTTCCTTCTGTGGAGGAGCTTATGTTTCATTGGGGAAATTAATTGGCCAGATTCATGAGAGTAAATGTTTAGTTTTGAAGAGAGGTGAATGCATTGTAGAAGAGGAAACAAATCTGCTTCATCTTAGAGGAATCTCACTTAGGTGGAGAGGGGTCAGGCAAGGTTTTCTTAAGAAGGAAATCTTAAATTACAAATTGTAGCTTGCCTGTTACGTTAACTGGAAAAGATTGGGATAAGGGGTTGCTGGAGAGATACTGAGTGGAGCATTTGAGAGACAGTTGGTTAGTTTCATCCTGTCCTTTTCTCTTGGTGTTTAGAGAACATTGAAAACAAGCATATAAGCAAAACATACCAGTAATCTTTTTATGCCCTGGCCAGTGAACAACTCACCTGATGTTAATCCTTTAGATGCTGTAACAAATTACTATAGACATGGTGACTTAAAGGGACAGAATGCATTCTCTCTTAGGCTGGAGGTAAGAAATATCAAAATCAGGGTGTCTGCACAACCACACTCCATCAAGCTCTGAAAGGGAATATCTGTGCCCATTCTATCTTGTGGTGGCTGCCAGCAACCATTAGCTTGTGGCAGCCTCACTCCAGCCTGTCTTCAAGGACATAATGCTGCTCTGTTTCTCTAGGTCTCTTCCTCTTATGTTTGTCTTAAATACATTTGCTCTTCTAAGGACAGTCGCCTTTGGATTTAGGGCTTATTTGAATAATCCAGGGTTATGTATTCATTCAGGATTTTTAACCTATTTGCAGCTGTAAAGACCCCTGTTTTGCAAATAATGCAACCTTCACAGGTTCTAGAGTTATTTACCTTTTTTATGGGTTAATCGTCACCCTTCCAAGTATGGGCTTGCTGGGTGCTCTATTTTGTGAGAGAAAGCTTAGAAAAATCAAAGCAGTAGGGAGCAGAATTCTCATTATGGTTATTCCATAGAGATAATCTGTGAAGCAATGGTCTTGATTAGAAAAGTATTATCTGTTAGGAATATTGTGAAATTGTTGGTGCTTTTGTTGTTTTCCCAGTAATTATGATTACACTTTGAGCTTTTATTGTGTGGCAGCTAAGAAAGCCAAATGTCTGACCTTTAACATGCATTAAATACTTCCCAACAAAAGCTGTCCCTGGTTCTGTGTAATCTTATGAATATAAACATTAACTGAAAGTTGATCTCTGTAAAAAATAAGAATGGTCAAGGAAGGGGGAGGAGGAAGAAAAGCAGAGATATGAGTGGGAAGGAGATAGAGGGGGAAGAAACATCATGTTCCCAAATCTGTATGTATTAAATGCATGAAGTTGAAGCTGTATTCCTTAAACAAAATAAAAAAGAATTCTTCATTACTACTCACAGAATCCATGCAAGTTCAAAATCAATAAAGATAAAGGAATATCTATAACTCAACTCTGCTCTATATATAGACTCAAAGTATGTTCTGCATGGTGTTACTGTATACTGAATTTTTCCAGAATGCACCTACTTCGTAAATTGAAAGGATTTTTATTCAGATGTAACCAGGGTTGTTCACCCTCTGGTGAACTATGCCACCAATAGGAGCATCATTTGTACCATCCAATTCAACAAGAAAGCATTCATGTTTGCAGCTATCAGTCTATACATGCAGTTACCATTTGTAAATATGTGCTGGAGGAGATGGGAGACTCTGATTAACACATTTAGAATTGCACACTATTAAATTAGTGAAAACACATGGAGCTTAATAGACTTCATTGAATCTTACTTGTTTTAAAAATAATTGTTACTTTTTTGTGTATGTCTGTTGTATAAATAGATTTAGTTAGCCTCATATGAAAAAATGTAAAGAATGGAAATTACTTATTAAAAATTACTTAATTGGATTTTTCCCACATTTATTTTGATGCTTTGCCATATAACCTATTCTAAGATTCTTAAATTGCTCTTCCACAATTCCATTCATCTGTTATTTTCCATAGCCTACTGAAGATTAGGTTTTCCAAAACATTTTGAGTACTGAAGATAGAATGCAACCTCAGTAGGTGGTTGGATATTCATATAAGAGATTTTCTATGGTATTTATCTTACCCTACTGCATGTCATATTCAAGGTATAATTTTGATACACATAAGACACGGGTCATTTATAAGAACATTGTACTTTTGTCTGTATTGTGACAGTCAGTAATTTGTTTCTGCAAGTTCTCTATACCTTATTTAGGGTGGGTTTTCTCTATTTCTTATCAGACACACTTAAGTCTAGTCAGTGTTAGTCTATCCAAGTATTAGTTTTTATTTGAATGCCAACTTCTTCCTCTGTTCTTTTATATTCTTGTACCTCCTGTATGGATCTTGGACACAATTTTTCTTTAAATACCAAATTACTTATTACAGTTACAGGTAGGTACAAGCTTCTGCTTAATTCATTCTGTGTTCTAGTACAATCTTTCTTAGTACATACTGTTTTATTACAAATGACATCCATTTTATTTCTCTTTTGTATTACACTTAGAACATCATATTGATTTTTTCCTTGAGGTAATATTCTAAGTAATTTATATTATCTGTTAATTTCATTTCAGGATATAAAGGGAGCATTACATAATATTTGTTATAAAATGCAACATTATATCTGATTAGGTTGAAAACCTCTACCATAAATAATGTGACACAATTTAGAAGTAGAGGCCATACTTACGGTAAGCAAAAGGCAGAGTCCTCTTTCCAGGAGGTTAGAATGGGTAGGGTATGGTAAGTAAAGTATGAGAAGAATTCAGAAAAGACAGGAAGAGCTTGTGCAGACTGGTATGGGTTGGTGAAAGAGAAAGAAAGTTAGCTTCATTGGGGCGGTGGGAGGTTTGAGGGTCTGGGGCAGAAAGAACGATTTTGTTCCATGGTTTGTTGTACAATATAAGGCAAGGCTGGAAAGTGAGAGAATAAGGACCAAATGCTGGAGTATGTGAGATGTCCAGACAGCTTGCTGAGGCCCTGTGCTAACTATAAAGCGTTGATTATACTTCAATTGAGGCTGTGTATTTGGAATTCTAGAGCCAAGTACTTACGACTTCTACATCCGATCAACATAAAGGTTAACCCATGAATATAAGAAGAAACATAAGTGAACAGCAGGGCTTTAATGTAAACAAATGCATAGAACTGAGCTTTTATTAGCCAGATGTCAATGAAAAGGAGGCCTGTTAAGGGAGGCTATGGTGAGTAAAAATAGAGCCCTTGCAATATGTATACCAATTTGTGAACATACATTTATGTGTTAAATTCAGTGGTGTCTCTCCCACTAGAATGGCTACTCTATGAGGCAAAGGACTGTACCTGTTTATAATAAACAAGTAGGAAAGCCATCGTGGTGGTGCTGTGGGTTAAGGCACACTTGCAATGCTGGCATTCTGTATCATAGCACCAGTTCAAGTCCCAGCTGCTCTGCTTGTGACACTGCTCTCTGCTGATGTGCCTGGGAAAGCAATGGAGGATGGCCCAAGTACTTGTGTCCCTCCCATTCATGAGATTTGGATCAAATTCCTGGTTCTAGCTTTGGCCTGATGTAGCTCCTGGAATTGTGGCTATTGAGGGAGTGAACCAGTGGATGGAAGATTTCACTCTGTGATCTCTCCCTCTGTATCACTCTTTCAAATACATAAATCTTAAAAAATATAGGTATGAACATATTACACAATGCCTTATACAGATTAGTTGCTCAGTAAATAAGTATTTGTTGACAGAAGGAATGCAGGAATGACTTGGCTAGGAGCTCTTTAACATCTTCATTAGACAACTGTTCATTAGCAGTTTTAATGATCTTTTGTTGCTATCAGGATTATTAATATGGAAAATGAGATTAGTTGCAGTGATACAGTATTTTCATTGTTAATTGTTTGCAGAGCCATTAGCAGCAGAGATGTAGGTCAAGTTCCGCTGTCAAAATAACCCACTCCAAGGTCTAAATGACTGGAGGAAATAGCCAATTAAAATGTGTAGCCGAACCTATGTTGTGTTAGAATACAGATTAGATCATTAAGAAGCAGCACGTTTCATCCACTTATCAGTGTTTGCATATAGTTAAGTCTATTAAATGAACGAATATAGAGAACACCGATACACCTTCTCATTCCATCGAAAGATTACTTCTCTGACTTTATCAATGGAGTCCGCTTTTTTGTCCAGAGGATTGCTTGAAAAGGAGAAATGGCAATTTTTAGAAAACAGTTCTTTTTTATCTTTGCCTTGGTTTGTCACTGGATTTCTAAGTTTCAATAACTTAGTTTAGATATAGAATGCCCCAAGGAGTCACACATTAGTTCTAACCTCATTTACAAGAGTAAATGGAAGGCCGGCGCCGCGGCTCACTAGGCTAATCCTCCGCCTAGCGGCGCCGGCACACCGGGTTCTAGTCCCGGTCGGGGCGCCGGATTCTGTCCCGGTTGCCCCTCTTCCAGGCCAGCCCTCTGCTGTGGCCAGGGAGTGCAGTGGAGGATGGCCCAGGTGCTTGGGCCCTGCACCCCATGGGAGACCAGGAAAAGCACCTGGCTCCTGGCTCCTGCCATCGGATCAGCGCGGTGCGCCGGCCGCAGCGCGCTGGCCGCGGCGGCCATTGGAGGGTGAACCAACGGCAAAGGAAGACCTTTCTCTCTGTCTCTCTCTCTCACTGTCCACTCTGCCTGTCAAAAAAAAAAAAAAAAAAAAAAGAGTAAATGGAGGTAAATAGTAAGAAAGTTTCAGCAGCCTGTTGATATCAGAAGGAAAAACTAATGGAGCTGGGTATCAGATAAAATAGCAGTTTGGTCATTCAGACTTAATTAAACTCAGGCACTAATACATCTCAAGATGAGCTGTTTTAACAACTGTGTGGCTGAGAATTCTTGGTTTTCTTACATTCCCTACTCTCAAAGTCACTTTTCAAAAAAATAATAACCAACTCAAGTGATCGCAAGATGATATCATTATTTTTGGCAACATAGAATGTTCACCTCTAGAATCTTTTCTGGATCCCTTCTTGCTCCCAATGCTCTCAAACCCTTTAACAAATATGGTTTCCTCTGTCTTTTGAAGTTGTCATTCCCCAGGGAGATAGAATGGTAAAAAGTTGGTTATATTTTTAGATCACTATAAGCACATGTGATCTCTCTATTGGTATTTTTGAGAAAAGCAAAACAATGTCAATAGTGGTTCTTAAATTATTGTAGTATACTACTTGACCTCGGAAGGAAAATTAAATAAACTTGAATAGCAATTTAAAGTAGCTATTTGTTCAAATACTTTCTTCACTGAAATGAAAACCTTCCAAGAACTGATATTAAATCTTGGTCGGAACTGCCCATTTGGTAGGTAGTACACAGTCTGTAGTGAAGCTCAATAAATGACAAAGAATGGCTGAGAAGGACTGCAGATCTGACCTTGAGCCTGTACGTGATTGATGCAGAGTTGCACAGAGTTCCAGTTCTCTACCTAGAGACTACTGAGAGAGCAGATATGGGAGCAGGTTTGATTGTCCAGCCTCATAGAAGCTTAAATCATGGTTGGTTTTTATCTGTGGGAAATCTAATCAATTATTCTCACTGGGGCTGTGTGTCATTTATTATCAACAGAGTTCCATTCCTGGCCTCTTTTGCCCTCCTTCATAAATTCCTCCCTCATCTTCATCTGTAGGGAAGGGAGTGGCACCTGATTCAAGTTTTTATTTGGAGTGATATTCTGTTCTACCTTTTATTTGTGCTCATCTACACAAGAAGAGTTACTACTGACAGTGTGCATAGGTAGGTCAGTCATAGAAACCAGTGAAATAATAAGCAAGTCTGTTCACTAGACAACTTGAGACACATGCCCTTAACAGCTTCATCCATACTGAGTAATGCAGAAGGACCAGTTTGTTGGCAATTTCACTTGTCAGTGTTTCACTTACTTGCTATCAACCAGTTTGAAAATAATAAATGAAAAATTTAGAGAGAAAGTATAAATTATATGCATTCTGAGTAATGTGATAAAACCCCTTGCAATTCTGGAACATGAATCATCCTTTTGTCTGTTGTATCTGCACTGTATATGCTACCTGCCCATTGATCATGTAATAGATGTCTCAGTTATCAGATCAGCTGTTAACGATATTGCAATACTTGTGTTCAATTAATAGTTACTTTAATAATGATGTCAAATATGCAAAGGCACCTGGTCATGGAACATGGAAGTACAGATTAATTCTGTACTCTGCCATTGTGAATAGTAGAGGTGCATTTGAGCTTTTGGAACCACAGCTTGGAGACAGACACCAGTTTAGATACATTTAAGGTATCTAAGGTACATGGGAACACTGCAGGAAAAAATATAGTAATATAGGGTATGGAACTACATGTAGTTTCAGACATTTATGAGGAGTCATGGAATGTATTCCTTATCACAGATAAAATGAGATTTTTCTTTTTATGTATCTGACATAAAATCCATTGATTCTAAGACCAGACAAGAAAGCATAAGTAGTTTTTGACATAGTCCAAATTTTGAACACTAGTAAAGTTATTTTATTCATTTTTAAGGAATTTTTAATATGCTAAATTCTCAGGGTCACAGCAAATGCGTGATAATTACAACACCATTATTGTCAATTTTCATGTTAATGTGTTAATACAAAGAGAACTACAGAATATGTAGTTCAAAAAGATAATACTTCTAAGAATATGATACTTACATTTCTCCCTGTAAAATATGCAATCAACCAATGTATCTTTAACCAGATGAAAAGATAAAGAAAATGTGTGTGTATATGTATATTCCATTAGGTGTGTATTGTATATATTCTATTATTCAGCTGCAAAAAAGATTGGAATTGTATGATTTACTTCAAAGTATATGGAACTGGGGGGCATCAGGTTGAGTGAAATAAGTCAGACACAAATAGATGCCACATGTTCTGCTTTATATGTGGGACATAAAACAAAGAAATAGGAAAAATATTTTAACTTCTTCCAAATTGGTCCTTCCACCTAATCACTGTCAAAAATCTCATGTATTTTTGTATGTATACGTATGTTTTTGTGTGATTATGTATTACCTTCATTGTTTTTTATAAAAAAGTAGGCATGCTGTTTATAAAGTTTCTACTTTTCCAGTTAGAATACTGAAAAAAACATAATGGCAGTCTAGTCTGTTAATACTTTGTGGTTCTCTTGAGTATTGTGTCATCTCTAGAATGTTTCTGAAAGTGGTAGTTACCTGATGCTTATTAAGAGAGCCTCATACACTTGTGAGACTTCTCAGTAGCTCTGCTTTTTAGCAGTAGCCTCTGCTGAAGTGGATGTCATTGTCAGCTCCATTGGATTCTATTTCATTATTATCCTACTACAGGGGTAAGAAAAATATAGTCTGCAGCCCAAATCTCCACTCCTGTCTCCTCACTCCTTCGTGTTTTGATATGGCAACCTAGTTAAGAAGGTTTTGAGGTTTTTGGTGAGTTATTGAAATAAAAGAATAAGTAATGAAGACTTACCTGTATATCCTAAAGGTAATATCTTTGTCAGCCTCTATAATCAGTCAAGATTATTTTTGAATATATTGTGAATACTCAAAATGATCACTTAAGGAGATGATGTCTGTCTGCATGAAAAATGCTTTGAAACTTGTGAGAAGAAAATGTGTAAACAGATGCCTCAGTGTATCAGCTGAGTGTTTGGGATGCTATATATGATGATACCTAATTTGTGAATCATGCCTCTAGGTATCTTCAAAGAGGTTGATTAGAGGGGTGGAGAACTCATTGTGAATGGTAAAGGTACATTTGAGCTTTTGGAACCAAAGCTGGGAGGCAGACACCAGTTTAGATACATTTAAGGTTGGTGAGGGAAGACCAGGGCTTAGAGCCCAGGGAAGACCCCATGGTTAAGCATTTACTCATGGTATACCCCTTAGCTCTTTTTTTTTTTTTTAATTTGACAGGTAGAGTTAGAGAGAGAGAGAGAGAGACAGAAAGGTCCTCTTTCCGTTGATTCACCCCCCAAATAGCTGCCATGGCCAGTGCTGCACCAATCTGAAGTCAGGAGCCAGGTGCTTATTCCTGGTCTCCCATGCGGATGCAGGGGCCCAAGCACTTGGGCCATCCTCCACTGCCTTCCTGGGCCACAGCAGAGAGCTGGACTGGAAGAGGAGCAACCGGGACCAGAACCCGGCACCCACATGGGATGCTGGTGCCACAGGCGGAGGATTAACGAAGTGAGCCACGGTGCCGGCCCCACCCCTTAGCTCTTGAAATAAAGCTCAACATATGTGTTAGTCTTGTTTTATAGAGAAGAGCGTAGAGTTTCTGCACTTGGTTTAGATGACACAATTAACAAATAGAACCCAGATTTGCAGGCAGATCTGACTCTAAGTCCTGAGGTTTTGTCTGTACCATGTACATATTTTCTATACATGCTATACATTTGTGTGATGTAGTTATACTAAGTCATAATGGCAGAGTCCAAGTTAAAATTGTACACCATTCATTCTTTTTACTGTGATTTTCAGACACTCCTAGGCATGTGCCTACTTTACTGGTTAAGTTCCTGTCTCTGCACTTCCTTTTTCTCACCCAGCTTCCCTGGATGCTGTACAAGTTCCCAAATGCAATGTGTTCTTTCATGCATCCATGTATTATTGAATGCTGCTCCTTCTACCAGGGATACCTTCCCCATTTTGTGTGCTTAGAAACTCATATTCATTCTTCAAGCAATACCTTATTTGTCAAGCCCTCCTAGTGTCATTTCTGATTCCTCCAGGCAATTTTAAGATCTTCTGAACTCACCAGAGTTATTCTTTTGTAAGTCTTTGATAGGAACAATTCTGTGTTTTTCTTCAGTTGAATGTGATGACCTAGAACTAAGATTAAGGAACAGTGTCATGTCCCCAGCACTTAGCACAGATTCTGGCTCATATTGAGATCACCTTATATGGTAGTGATTTACTTAATAAGGGCTGAGAGGAACAAAAATAAATGAATGAATGAATGATGGAAGTTACTTTCTTACTCCACTGAACTGTTTGCATATTGTATTCCCTGCTGAATTCAGTCTGTCCTTTGGTCACCAGAACCTTATACCATCCTAATTACTTCCTATCCAGTCCGGTATCTGATCTATGCCAATCTGTTACTTTTAACTTAGGATTATGATTTTGGATTGGTCCTACTTACTTTTAGGCCTGAGGTTTAAAGATCACAACTAAAATTTTTACCTTTAAATAAACTTTTTGCCTACTGTCAAATTTGATGATAGCATTGCTATTTTTGTTTGTGTTGATATCCATTTCATCAATTCCCAACATAACCCTTGAGATTTCAGTTGAGTTTCATTGTTATCCATGGACTGGATGGGTCAGAGCTGGGCAAGCTCTTGTGTGGAGCTAACTTTATTTTTTTTTTAATCTTTTATTTAATGAATATAAATTTCCAAAGTACGACTCATGTGTTACAATGGCTTCCCCCACCATACCGTCCCTCCCACCCACAACCCTCCCCTTTCCCACTCCCTCTCCCCTTCCATTCACATCAAGATTCATTTTCGATTATCTTAATATACAGAAGATCAGCTTAGTATACCTTAAGTAAGTATTTCAACAGTTTCTTGTGTGGAGCTAACTTTAAAGAACTATGTATCCTAGAGATAATTGCTAGTGCACTGCTTTTTCCTCCAAAATAACTAAGACTTCCTTAGCTTAGTGTTGTTTTTTTCTTCACCCTAATATGCAAATGACTTGAAAAAGAAAATCCTCCTAAACTTTCTAGGTTAATCAGAGCAACTATCAAAGGATTATTAAAACATTGTTGACTAGGTTTTCTTAACACAATTTGCAAACAATATCACTGAGGCACAGACACTTACAGGCTTTTCTGATATTGGGCACTTGAGATGCTCCTCTTTTTTCCCAAGCACCTTGCTCCTGGTTGTCCTCTGGTTTTCTTGGCCTTTGGAGAGGAACAGTGACTCCAGAGCAGGGAGCAGCATTTGTGTGATATCTTAATGCAACCAAGCCTATATAAATATTACATTGTTTTAAATTTTCATAAACTATAATCCATAATGGTTCCCAAAGCACCAACTATTTTCTCTCCCATACATATCATGTATTTCCAACTGTCCATAATTACACAATTAAACAGTAGGCCATTGGGATTCACAGGAGTCATTAGTTCTAAGTGTTTTTCCTTCCATAATCTGGCACCAGGTATGGTTCTTGCCCAAGGGCATGATAGGTCTGCCCACCCAGATGTGCCAAAAGAGGAAATGATCTATCAGTCCCTTGTTCTACTAGGGTGCAGTAAGCCCAACTGGGCTTAATTATGGTGAAGGGAATGAGAAAGATGAAAACCCCAGCACCAGCCAAGGAATGTGGTAGGAAGTTTCGAGCAGGAATGGAGAGAGAGAACTGGACATCTCTTCTCCATCCCCTTTGCTCCCTGCCGGTGAATGTTCTTGGAGTGAAAAATCCCAACAATGTCCCCCTCTGGCCCACTGACTGTGCTATGACTCTTTAACTGGTTCCATGAAAAGTCTTGTTTTAGTCTGGCACATGTTTTTATGTGATTTGAGTATGATGGTCCCTTGGTATTCATGGGGGTGTGGGAGGACTCTTCCAGGACCCTGAAGCTCATTAATGCTCAAGTTTCTTCTATAAAATGACAGTTTCTCCCACACTGAACCTTGAACCTTCATGTAAGAGGCATTGAGAAAAGAGAATGTGTGTAATGTTTTCATCTTACCCCACTTATAGTGCTTGATTGCATATAACCTTACGCACATACTCTAAGTATCCTCTGGATTACTTGTAACTCCCAACACAGTTTAAATTTTATGTAAATCACTATACTGTATTACCTAGAGAATAATTACTAGAAAAAACTATGTATGTTTAGTAAGACACTGTTTTCTAAATATTTTGTATCCGTGGTTGAACCATAGATAAAGAAGGTTGATTACATGGCATCAACACATTACATAGGTCAGATGTGGACCAACACAAAGATAAATTACTGAAACAATATAATCCTGAATGGTGTTTACTGAGAATACGTATTTTTTATTGGGATAAAAAATTACTGTGGTGGCTTTTTAAAATAAAGATTTATTTATTTGAGAGGCAAAGATACACAGGGCAGTAGAGGTACAGAGATCTTCCATCCACTAGTTCACTCCTCCAAATGGCCACAACAGCCAGGGCTGTGTGAGGCCTAAGCTAGGAACTTCATCTTGGTCTCCCCCAGGAGTCCAGGGTCCCAAGGACTTCGGCCATCTTCAGTTGATTTCCCAGGCACATTAGCAGGGAGGTGTATCAACGGGGGAACAGCTTAGACTCGAACTAGTACCCATAAGGGATGCCAGCGTCACAAGCAGCAGCTTAACCAGCTATACCATAGATGACAGCAGTGGTGGCAATTTTGGTGCATTTATTGACTAACATTTTCTTCATTTCCAGCTAATAGAAATCTTTTCTTGAAAGGAATCTCTCTACGTTTTTCTAAAAAATTGTTCTCTTACCCTTGTATCTTAACATACTGGACACTGAGCAAGAGATTGTATTTAACATACTCACCTCCATCTCTCTTAGTGCACTAAGAGTTTGCTTCTCAGAAAAGGTATAAGTTAAAAAACAACCATAATGCAAATACATCTCACTTTCCAAGTTTTAGAATTCAGATTTTAAATATTCCCAGAAAGCAAAAATTAAAGACATTAATTTTATAATGGCATTTGTGTTAACTTGAATGAAAGGTACTCGAAAAATAAGCAGACAACTATATTTTTTGGCACATGTGGAAAGAGAATTGTTAGGGAGCTCTGGTTGACAGTAAGAGATGGAAAGAACTTCTCCTGTCCTTTGGTGCTTTTGTATGTTGTATACAAATGGCAGTAATTTTGTTTTCTCTCCTAGTCTTTTATCTTTCATTTTACTCTTTACAGCTACATTCATGTTTCTGGAGAAATCAACTTTTAATTAGAATCAGAGGAGAGAGCGTGAAAATTATAAGTATAGGCAGATACTGCACAATAAATACTTCCTTTTAAAAAGGTCTTTTGCTTAAGTAAATGATATATTTTAGGATTCATTTAGATCTTTAAAATACATGGATGTGTTTTACTTGTATTCCGTACCACACAACACCCTTTTGATGCTCTGCTCCACCCACATCTTGGTTGTCTCAGCTGGTGGTGTCACAGTGAATAGAGCTCCACCTCTGTGCTTCTGCTGATATCCTTCATCCTGGAGTCTCAACCTGAGCTCTTCTTTTCACTCTGCAATTTATAGCAATACAATTCCCAGAGATTTCCCCTGTCCTTTTGCTTTGTATTTCATCTTCTCTTAAGATAACTATCTTTTGTGTGACAGCAAAAAGCCTTAAAAGATACATTTAACTATGTAAAATTACTAACAATAAAGCATGCCCCCCCCCCATAAAACAAATTTAGGATGACTTTCTACTGTGTAAAAATAAAGAACCTATTCCAGTAAAATTGCTGCTGAGTTGGCTCTAAGATGATAAATTGTCTATCTTGAAACTCATTCAAATATTAAAATCTTTCCCCATCAGCCATAATATTATATAGAAGCGACTCTTCCATCACTTATTTTTGGATTCTTAAGGGTTAACCAGAAAAGCCTTTGTGTCAACCCCTTGCACTCTCCAAGTCTCCTTTGCTGCTATGGAACTTTGAGTCTTAGGAATATAATTGAATCTCCTTTGATGATTCAGTGTGTTGCAGGACCCCAGGGCTGTGATGCTGACCATCAATTATCATTGTATAGGACAAAAGATATAGATGTGGAAGATACAGCATATTGAGCTGACTGTGAAACAATTCCAGGATAGCCTCTGGAAATTGCTTTGCTGAATAAATCCCTGATGTCAGTGAGTTTTTATTGGGTGTGTGTGGTTTTTTTCCTCCTAAAAGCTTGCTTAGTTTGGGGAAAGAAAAAAAAATAATCCATTGATTTGAACTTGCTAGTTAATAAGAGCCTTGTTGCTTCAGCTTATTATTCTGTGTCTTCCTTTTTTTTTTTTTTTTTTTTACTCCATGTGAAATATGAACAGCATGCTGTTTCTGTTTTGTTGTCTCTGTGTTTTTATGAGCATGGGATGTTTCTCTAATCCTGGTCTGGAACAGGGTCATCTGGTGGGGCTAAGATACCCAAAACATCCTATGGTGCTTCATAACCCACAATCTTTGGGATGTTTTCTGTGCAAGGGAACAGAAGTTGTAAAAGGGAAGCCAGTGATCTAAATAAGGATGGGTGCCTTATTCCCTTTATTGGTGAGGGTGCAGCCAGCTTTTCTGCCAAACTCTGACACTCCGTCAAGCCTCTTTAGCTTTTAGAAATTCCCCCTTCACCTACACCTCCTCCCCAACTCACCATCCAGCTGCAGAGTTTCTGCAGTAGCTCTCCCACCCAGAGCTGGCTGTGGAAAGAACCCTAAGGCTCCAGTGCTGTGTAATGAATTAAAAAGTCTCCTGACTCATGTAAGACAGCTGTTTTTAGGAGTGTGCTGACACTGATTCCCCTTGGCCTTAAGGGCACGCAGGTGAATTGACCTATAGCCCCAAGCACCCTGTTCAGTTTTGTGCCAGTGTAGAATGCTAACGTCTTCGTTATTTATGTATATTGATGACTCGGGGAATTGGCAGGCTTTTCGCAGAAGGTCACCTGAGAACATTTCCTGGTGTGGGATAAAATATTTGACAAAGTTCAGGGCCAGACCTATTTGGGAAGCAGCAGTAGTATTTCTAGTCTAGAATGGGTTTCTCTTTACAATGGAGGAATTGGATCCCTAGTTCCCATAGCTAGTTGGTGACAGAGCTGGCACCAGCATACTGGTCTCATATTTCCTCTCAGTGTCATGGTGAGATGGAAGATGCCTGCTGTAGAAGCTGTGAGACTTGGGTTCATGGTTTGTTTTGTTTTGCTTTATTTATGGTTAGTTTTTTTTAATATTTTCTTCTACTTGAAAGGCAGAGTGAGAGTGAGAACAAATGGGAGAGTCAAAGGGAGGGAGAGGGAAAGGGAGAAGGAGAGGGAGAGAGATATTGATTGATTCCATCCTCTGATTCACTTCCCAAATGTCCACAACAGCCAGAGATATGCCAGTCCAAAACAAATTATGGGACTCCACCCTGGTCTCCTATGGAGGTGGCAGGGGCTCAAGCACTTGAATCTTCTGCTGCCTTCCGGGATACATCAACAGGGATGGGATGTGCCCCAAGCAGCGGCTTAACCCACTGTGCCACAACATCTGTCGCTGGGTTCATCTTCTGTATCTGACCCTTGGACAAGTCACTGTAGTCCTTGCTTCATGGATGAAGAATTTGGGAATTCTAGAATGTGCGAAAGCTTGTCCAGAGTAACACAGACTAAAGGGAAATAACTTGTAGAAGGTTTAAAGTTGGTCAAGGCAAAGCTGAGCCTTGGATAGAGCTTTCTTCCTTCCAGTTTTACCTCCCCCTGTGTTTTCTGCACTGCTACATTTGGAAGGATACTGTTACATTAAGAGAAAACATTTTGTTTCATTATCAAGGATTATTTTTGTGTTGGCAGGAAACAAAATGCTAAAAGCCGTAGTGGTGAGAAGTCTTGTTTTCTAGTTTTTAGCAGAAAGCCAGTCTTTGTGAAGAGTCACCATCTGGAATGTGTGAAGTTGTGGAGTAACCTTTCATTATCGCCTGTGCCCAAGCTTCTGGAACTGGGTCGGCAAGCAAATCCTCACGTGGAGAAGTGAGGATAGTCTAAAAACACGTCTGTCCGCTTCTCTTTTTATGGACCAGCCAGGAGAAGCAGCAGCATCCATGGTTAATTACAGCTGGATTTAGCTCAAATTTGTTAAATCTTGGAACTCCAAGGAAAGAATGATTCTGTAATCTTGAGGAATGAGTATCTATGAGAATATATTAAACCAACTGTGTTTGCAATAGCTGTCATATCATATTGCCATTCAGAATCACTGATAACACTAGTTTTTTAAAATATGTAAATGTAATTCATTGCTCCCCATTTTTTCTCATGTTGAATTCACTGGCATGACTTGCTAATTGTCTAAACAACTAGACTTCTATTTGCCTACCCAGAATTCAATCTCTGCTTTATTTTCCTACTTAACAGTACCTGTATTTTGTCGAGAAGACCATAATGCCAATTTCTTAAAACTCTTTTCCCCACGCTCCTCTGCAGAGAGAGATGGTCTTTGGGATGCAGGATGGAGTTCATGGAACTCCAAAGAAGGTTTTTGATTGGGGTTTACTCAGCTGACAAAATAGCATCTCCTTTGCTTACTTCCCTTCCTCCTCTTTGCCTGCTCATACGTGGCTCTGATGACTGTACCAGTAATAGACATCTTGTGACCATGAGGATAGAAGCAGTCACACTGCAAAGTTTAGGAGCAGACCTGTAATGCACACCTGGAGACATTGAGGATGTTGTGTACCCACTGTCCTGTAAGTGGTCTACATAGCCTGGGACTTCTCACCTCTACCTTTTTTTTTTACATGAATGCAAAATAATCCTTTAATTTAAATAAACCATAAATTATGTTCATTTGAGTCTCTGTTCCAAGTATCAGAAAATCCAAATTTGGAAAGGACTGCAATATTAAACTTTGAATTTACTGTCAACATTTTTGTTTTCTGTTACATAGGATTCATCATGTGGTTATTAAAATTCATGTAGGAAGTTCGTGCCTTGGATTATACAGGAAATAACATATATAGAGTGAAGGCAAAATGCTAAGTGGGCTTTTAAATTGATGTTCTAGTTTACATACATAAAACATATCTTTATGTATACTTCTGTATAAATACATAAAGTTGTGTAAACACCACTATAATTGAAATACATAAAAATTCTCTAATTACAACAAGATAACTTTGTCCAGTTTGCTTTTATTCATATTTACATGGTATATGTTTCCCCATTTTTTAAAATTTATTTGTTTTTTTTTTAATTTTTTTTAAATTTATTTGACAGGTACAGTTAATAGATAGTGAGAGAGAGAAAGAGAGAAAGGTTTTCCTTCCATTGGTTCACTCCCCAAATGGCCGCTATGGCCGGCGCTGTGCTGATCCAAAGCCAGGAGCCAGGTGCTTCTTCCCAATCTCCCATGCGGGTCTGTGGAGGATTAATCAAGTGAGCCATGGCACCAGCCCTGTTTCCCCATATTTTTAAACTTGTTAGGTGATTATATTTAAAGTGCATTACAATAGATAATTTTCAGTTGTGTACTGTGTTTGCTCTCACGTCTGTCAATCTCTTTCATTATTGTGTTTAGACTATTTAATGATTATTGACATACTTGGATTTGGATAATCTGTTTTATTCTGTTTATCCTGTTTAGTTTTCTTTCTCCCCTTCCCTTCTTTCTTTTGGACAGTTTGAAAATTTTTTGGCATATCTATCTTATGAATATATTTCTGTGTATATACACTTTGGTAATCATTTAAAGCTTTTTATATAGGTGTAATCTGTGGGTGGTATACATACCATTGATATTTTTACCTTTTTAAGTAAAATATAGCAATCTTGAACCATTTAGGTCCATTTACCATACTCCTTTTGTGCTGTGGTTATTCTCTGTAATAAATCTACTTCATTGAAACCTCATCAAACAATGTTATATATATATATATTTATATTAACAATCATGTTGAATGTATACTTATAGTTCATATATGTATTTGTACATTTCATATATGTATTCAACAGTCATGTTATTTTCAAGAGCTTAAAAGGAGAAAAACAGTGTATCAAATTTTCAGCATTTCTGATGCATTTCATTTGCTCCTAAAGTTCTGTATTTCCCTCTGGCATCATTTGCCTTCTTCCGGAAGCATTTCCCAAAACATTTCTTTTAGAATAGGTATGTGTAGCCTTACGTTCTCTTAGTTTTTGTTCTTTTGAGAAAGTCTTTATTTCTCCTTCATTCTTGAAAAATTATTTTTTATTGGAATCAGAATTACTTTGTTGGTTCTTTGTGGGTTTTTTTTAGCTTTTGTAAAATACCATTCCACTATTTTTTGACCTCTAACACTTCTGATTAGAAATCTATAATTATACACATTACTGAATCATTTAAATATGTAATGTTTGTTTCCTTTGATTAATTTCAAGGGTTTTTTTTCTTTATTTTTTGATTTTTAGCTTTTGATCAGGATATGGTTTTATTTTTATTGATTAATGTATTTGGTGAGTTTCTTAAACTTGCCAAACTTGTATGTCTCATATCAAGTTTGGAAGGTGTTCAGTCATTACTACTCAATTTCTTGTGATCCAGCATCTATCTCCATGATATCATTGTCTGGTTAGACCTTTGGATATTGTCACGAAGGCCTCTGAGGCTGTTTACTATTTCTTGTTTAAATTTCTTGTTTACATTTCTATTAATGTGTCTTCAAGTTAATTGATTCTTTCCTATTTTCATCTCTTTTACTAAGCTATTGAGCCCTAAGAGGGACTGACTTTTTTATTTAGAAAATTTACATTTTTTTTTTTAATTTCTTGCACCAAGGACTTCTGGCTTTTAGTTCATTTCAGGAGTGTATGTCCTTCATGGAACTATTGTTATAAGAACCTTAAATTCTTTGGCAATAATTTGAAAATATGTATCTCAGGAATTTTTTTTCCCTTGAAAGTTGTTAGTTTTTCCTTTTTTTTCTTTCTTCTTTTTTTTTTTTTTTTTGGCATGCTAAGTATCCTGGACATTTTGATGACTATTTTGAGACTAAGTTTGGTTAAAACGCTCTAATCATTGATTGTTTTTGTTTTAGCAAATGGTCTCCTTAGGCTTAGAATGTCTCATTTTCTCTCTACAAAGCTGTGGTTCCAACATCGCCTTAGTTCTCAGAGCATTTGTAGCACTCTACAGAATGGAGAGAACCCTTCTGGGACTTGGACACTGGTTCACATTTGAGTCATGTTAAAGCTCCATTTATTGTCCGGGCTCATTCCAAATATATGTCTCTTGGTCATGAATCAAGGACTTAATACCCAGGACTTAGGGTATCCCATTCTTTAGCTGCTACTTCCCTGAAATTTCTCCCATACCTTGAAGCTCTCATGGGGCCACTTTTCCCTATTTGAAGCTACAAAGTCATATTTTAAATCTCCCTTCATTGCTACATGCTTTGCACAAATGGGTCTGCCTTTGTCACAAAGTGGCAAGGAAGAAAGAGAAAAATTAATGAGGATTCTGTTCACAATCTTCTGACCAGATAGGCTTCCTTTCCCAGTTTCTCTGGCAGAGAGTTGGAGTTTGCTCTGTGATTTATGTAAATGAATGGTTGCTGCAGGGATTGGAGTGCAAACCTGGACTTGCTTCACACAGTACGTGGCAGGGAGATTAAAAAAAGAAATGCAAGTTTTCTCCATGTGCTTGCGTTCTCATGGGAATCCTCCTTCTTTGTCCTCTGGTCAAAATGTGATGGCTGCCCTTGGTTTTCTGAACATGCTTTCTCTACAGTTTGAAAACTTGGGATGTTCTCAAGCATAAGACAGAAAATTTACAAGGAAAAGACAAGAAACTCATTGCCTATGAGTCATTATCTGGGTGTTGACCTGCCCCCACCCCCAAGCCCCATATTTATGTAAAGATTTATTTATTTATTTGAAAGGCAGAGTTAGAAAGGGAGAGACAGATATCTTCCATCCTCTGGTTCACTCCCCAGATGTCTGCATTGACTGAGGCTGGGCCAGGCGAAGACCAGGAGCTTCTTCTGGGTATCATATGTGGATGCAGGGGCCCAAGGATTTGGGCCATCATCCTCTACTTTCCCAGGTACATTAGCAGGGAGCTGGGGCTTGAACCAGGGCCCATAGGGGATGCTGGCGCTGCACACCATGGCTTTAACCCACTGCACCACAGCACCACCACCCTCCCCACCCCTCGCTACTTTTCACTTTTGAATTCTCAAGGAGTTCTAGATGTTCTTTTTTGGGTTGTGTGTGTGTGTTGTCATTAGTGGGATAGAATATGCTTATACCATCTTAGAACAAGGAGTTTTAGTGGGTTTTTAAAGTATTTTGAGCATTTTCATCCTAGTCCTTTACTTGTTATAATGGAATAATACCAAAGTCTTGGTTATTTTCACAGAAAAAGGTTATTTGTTTGTTCCTCATGGACCCTGGAGACTAAAAGGTCAAAATCAAGGTTGGATATTTATACCTGTTAAGGGAATAGTTCTGCATCATAAGGAGGCAGAAAAGCAGAAAGTTAAATAGGCACCTGTCAAAAAGATTACAAAAAGGGATTGGGCTCATTTTACAACTTACTCTCATGAGAAGGAACCCATTACTATAGTCTGCATTATTCTGATGTCCCCCAGAATTTCATGTAGTAGGAGCTTGGTCCCCAATGTCTTGCATTAGTGGCTAATAAATTCAAGATGGAGACTTAGTCCAATTTTAGTGTCTAGTGTGGTATAAGGAGATAAGGCCTTTGGATTAAGTTGCTGGGGTACATGGCTGATTCATGGTGATTTTTTTAGAGAGAGATGCATGGACATGAAGAATAAGCATGTTCCCTCTATTCCTGGTCACCTTTTGAACCCTCGTGTTAAAGTCGTATTCTGCCGTCTACTGTCCTCATTAGATGCCAGACTAATGGGGTCACCTGATCTTGGTCTGTGAACCTCAAACTATGGGCAGAAATATACCTTCCTCCTTCATACATCACTTCTCTCAAGTATTTTAGTTGTACTAACAGAAATCTGACTAATAAACTGCTCCAACAAGAAAGGCATTAATCCCTCCCAACAGTCTAGTCACCTCTTAAAATCCCCACCTCCTTACACCACAATAGTAATGGAATTTCCCCGTGAGATTGTGTGGAGACAAACCACATTCAAGCCATAGCATTTCATTTCCCATTTCTGTGGTCAGTATTATAATGATTCTTAAATGCTCTGACATAATGGTTTTTGAATGTGACTTGATTAATTTTTTTTCATAATCGAAGATTTGTATATGTGTTTCTATTGCTTTATTACATTAGGGTTAGAGTGTTTTAAACATAAGCTGCTTGTGAACAGGGTCTTCTTTTTTTTTAGGATTTACTTATTTATTTCAAAGACAGAGTGACAAGGAGAAGAAAGGAGAGACAGACATCTTCCATCCCCTGAGTCACTGACCAAATGGCTACAAAGGCTGTGGCTAGGTCAGGCTGCAGACAGGAGCCTGGAACTCCATCTGCTTCCTATATATAAGGCAGAGACCCAAGTAGTTGGGCCATATTCTGCTTTCCAAGATGTATTAGCAGGGAGTTGGTTTGGAAGTTGAACAGCTGGGATTTCATTTGGCACTCTGATATATGGGATGCCTCCATGACAAGTGTCAGACCTACCAGTGTACCACATTGTCAGGCCCTGTGGGCAGGGTCATTGTTTATTTGGCACTGTATCTTTTCTTTGAGAATAGTGTCAGCACACAGTTGCTTAATAAGTAGCAAGCAGTGAACTAAAAATGGTATCCATTTCTATAATATTTAAGAATCTAATAATTTAGAGTGAAACTATTGAGATGCTTAAAAAGCAGAACTTTTTTGTATTTTTATAAGATTTTTTTTATTTAGTAAATATAACTTTCCAAAGTAAGTACAGTTTATGGATTACAATGGCTTCTCCATAATTTCCCTCACACTTGCACCCCTCCCTTCTCCTGCTCCCTCTCCCATTCCATTCACATCAAGATTCATTTCAATTATCTTTATATACAGAAGATCGATTTAGTATATATTAAGTAAAGATTTCATCAGTTTGCACCCACACAGAAACACAAAGTGTAAAATACTGTTTCAGTACTAGTTATAGCATTACTTCACATTGGACAACACATTAAGGACAGATCCCACATGAGAAGTAAGTACACAGTGCCTCCTGTTGTTGACTTAACAATTTGACACTCTTGTTTATGGCGTCAGTAATCTACCTAAGCTGTAGTCGTGAGTTGCCAAGGCTATGGAAGCCTTTTGAATTCACCGACTTTGATCTTATTCTGACAGGGTCATAGTCAAAGTGGAAGTTCTCTCCTCCCTTCAGAGAAAGGTACCACCTCCTTTGATGGCTCCGTTCTTTCCACTGGGATCTCACTCGCAGAGATCTTTCATTTAGGTCTTCTTTTTTTCTTTTTTTTTCTTTTTTTTTTTTTTTTTTCCAGAGTGTCTTGGCTTTCCATGCCTGAAATACTCTCATGGGCTCTTCAGTCAGATCCGAATGCCTTAAGGGCTGATTCTGAGGCCAGAGTGCTATTTGGGACATCTGCCATTCTATGAGTCTGCTGTGTGTCCCGCTTCCCATGTTGGATCATTCTCTCCCTTTTTGATTCTATCAGTTAGTATTAGCAGACACTAGTCTTGTTTATGTGATCCCTTTGACTCTTAGGCCTCTCAGTGTGATCAATTGTGAACTGAAATTGATCACTTGGACTAGTGAGATGGCACTGGTACATGCCACCTTGATGGGATTGTATTGGAATCTCCTGGCACGATTCTAACTCCACCATTTGGGGCAAGTCTGATTCAGTATGTCCCAAATTGTACATCTCCTCCTTCTCTTATTCCCACTCTTATATTTAACAGGGATCACTTTTCAGTTAAAATTTCAACACCTAAGAATAATTGTGTGTTAATTACAGAGTTCAACCAATAGTACTAGAACAAAACAAAAAAATACTAAAAGGGATAAAGTATTAAATTGTACATCAACAGTCAGGACAAGGGCTGATCAAGTCACTGTTTCTCATAGTGTCCCTTTTACTTCAACAGGTTTCCCCTTTGAAGCAGAACTGTTTGTTAAAATGTTAATGTAACTAATTACTTTTTTAAATGAAAAAATCTTATTTGATGCCAAATATATTTCATTGAACACAAGACTTCATTTTAAGGCTTAACTCAGTTGTTGGCATGTGAGGGACAAATTATAGTGCTATGATAACTGAGTGGCTGGAACAAACATGAGGTCTCCCTCACTGGATGTGCATCTAAACTGATGACCAGTCCATGCAGAGAAGCAGCTGTCAGTGAAATAGCACACCTGAAAGAAGGTGTTTTCAAACTGAAATGTACAATACAGTTACTTGAAGTCCTTATTAAACACAGATTGCGAGACCCTACTCCACAGTTTCTGATAAAGTGGTTCTGGGATGGAGTCCAATAGCTTGCTTTTGTAAGAAGTTCCCAAGTTCCTGGATGCTGTTCATTCAGAAACCACACTTTGAGAATACGTTTTTTAAAGTTGATACAAAGTTAGCACATCTGCCCTAGTGAATACAGGATGATCATTGACACCAAACTTATGTGTTTCATTAGTCTTTGCAAAAATTGATAAATTTTTGTGAGTTTCTCTCATTGAATCTGTAATATGTCATATCCATGTATCAGGAAAACATAGGAAAAAGCATAAACTATGATTTATATGGATTTTTGTTCAAATGCTGAATTCTGCTTTTGCTGATTACAGCTTTCCTGAATATTTGCCTCTGAGTGTTTTGCTCCTCATGTGTCTCTCTTATAAGCAGGAATCATAGTGTGCATATTCTGTAGTTATGCCATAAGGATTCAGTGGAGAAGTGTATTAGCCCAGATTGGGAAATCCTTGTAAGCACCTGATTCTGGGCTAGAATTGGTGCTGTAACATAGCTTACAGTTATGAACACAGGGAAGGCATAGTGGAATTGGAGTGTGGAGGCGATATACTCCAAAGTCTGGAGTGGGGCAGGCGGTGCTTCCTGGAAAAGGTGGGGCAGGAAGTGTAAGGTTTAAAGCAGTTACAGGAGTCTAGATAAATGTTACAGCACAGCACCTACCTAAAGTAGAAAGAGACATCTAACTATGTTAGAAATGGCCCAGCACAGGGTAACAAAAATCATTCATAGCTAACTTGTGATGAGCATTTCCAGGACTTTTCAATATTACTAATTTGCTTAATCCCCAGCAAGCCCAGTGGCACAGCTTATAAGCAGTAGAGGTCAGATTTACAATGGCAGGCTGCCTCTGAACCTAAGCTTTTACCCGTTGTCTATTTTGTCTTTCTATAGTAGGCTCTCAGGAAATATGAATTCTCTGTCTTTCTCCCCACCCCCTTTAAAGCATATTATATCCTGGAATTCATTGATTTTTTTTCTTTGCTAAATTTAAAAATGCATAGAGTATAACTTTTAGGTCACTGGCTTGAGGGTTGGATTATATTTTGTTTTTAATACCCAGGCTCAGAAGGAGTAAGAGTCCTGACCTGATTATGTATTCCTGAGATTCTCTGAATACATAGACTACCTAGGATCATGAATTTTCTTTAGTTTCTATTAAGTGAAATTTGGTAAGTGGGAGTAACATAAAGGCTGATAGTTTCTTCTATGCAGATTCCCTCAATCCTGGTGTATGAGGGTTGCTTTTCTTCTACGGTAGGTATTTTTGCTTCACCTTTTATTCTTTTATTCTGTTATTATAGATGTTCCCTGCAACTCAAACAGTGTAGCCTTACTGTTGCTCCCTGACAGTATGATTGGTCTACAGTTGGTACTTCCTGGAAATGAATAATTATATTGCTTTTCTTATTTAATGTCATTTTTCATCTGCCTTTTGCTTAAAGCTGTTCCATTAGTTTGCCCTGAAGTAATTGATGGATTGTGATTGACTCTCTTAGAATTATAATTGGCTAGAGTGACCTTTCATGTTCGTCTAAACCACTAAATTATTAATATTAGTAAGGTTTTCTGGGGTTGCATAGCCAAATAACTTCTACAAAAACAAGATTTTTAAAAATAAGATGTATGTTATAGGCAAATAACATACATGTGACACTTTGATATTCTGTCATTCTCTCTCATTCCCCCTGTGAATCTTAGGTGCATGTTTTATGAAATAAGCCTCTTCTACATATCCAAGAGGATGTTCTTAAGCATGTATATCTGTACATTATTCTGTGTGGTCAACGTGCCCATAAACGTGAGGGTATTTCATCACATTCTCTTACATTTGTCAGGCAGAGTCAGTTACTTGAAGTAGACCCATTCACTCCTGCAGGAAACTAATTGTCCTCTGGAGTCAGAGACTTAGGGATCTAGTCAGGAGGTTAAGGAGGTAGTGGTGAACATTGTAAACCTCAGGGATTCTGTTAAGAGGCTGATTTTGTACAGGAAATAGAAACTGAGAAGTTAATCTTTAAGTAACTTGGAGAGATGATACAGGAAAAATCCAGTTTTGTTCTTTTCTTGGATCTTAGATTGAAGTGTAGGTACCTCTCCTGGAGAATGGGTACTAAGATTCTCTCCTGGCACCCACGATGTGAAAATTGACCAGGAGTCAGAGTGAGAAGGGTCTGCTGGCTTGGTAGGAAAGACATCTCATTAGGTATGCCATCACACTTTAATTTACTTTGTCTTTAGTTTCCATTCATTATCATTACAGGATAATTCTCCTCACAGCCTTGAAGGTTTAATTCTATTTTTCATTAAGAATGGAGATGGTGTGTTCTCACAGAACCTTTTACAAAAGGAAAGTCATATTCACACTGAAATGGTATTTTTTCTTTTAGTCACTGACACCTCCATACATAAATATCAGCCACAGAATTTGCCAAGTTACTTCAACTGTAGTTCTGATTATCACCATATATGCCAAGTGACATTAATTGCATTTTAAAGGTTCCTTTGTCCAGATATACTGTCCTACATACTTGCCATAGCTGTTGAAATTTCTGCTAAAATTAGCACTTTGGAATACAAAATTAAAGGTATCTACTGTACAGCGCATACCAAATTCCAAATGTGTTGAATAAATCAATGAGATTTCTAAATAATGAGTAATTTCTATAATTATAAGATTCTAGGGTTTTTTATTCCTTGCACTAATGTGAATTGTTAAACCTAATGCTTTCTGTAGATTGCATATGCATTTTTTTTCTGATGTGATTCCTGCAGTCATTTTCAAAGTGACTTGCAAGCTGTTATTTACCCAGTCAGAACTATCTCACCATCTAAAGGGGCAGAGAAGAAATTGCGGTATTAATGTCATACTCTCATTGTTCTATTCTTTGTTAGGCATGGACGGGTAAAAGGCTAAGCAGTAAATCTTTATATCTGTCCATGTTGGGAGTAGGTAAACCATTGAGCAATATCAGCCACCCAGGCTTAATATTTCTGATTTCACAATTTGTATAATTTGGAGAGAATTTCCTTAAGGGACAGGGATAAAATATTTTGATTGGAAGATGAGAGAGGAAAATCTGGAAGATGGAAAATTGCTTACATAATCATATTATCTTCATTAATGATGATCTCTGGGCAGTTGGGGAACAAAGAGGTTCAAATGCCCCAAAGAAGGAAAGGATTTAGGAAGGGGACTTAGAGAGACACTAAAATAACAAAAATCATAACAAAATTTTGCTCTCCTGTGTCATATATTTATCAATTATCTTCTACTTAGGCTGGAGGGGATTTACAGGAAGATTCCCAAGGCATCTTAACTTTCAGTCTGTCCATTGAGCCATGAATATGTTACATTGTCATGTTGATCCCCCAAATTGGTATTGTTTACTCCTTGGACTACGATTTTGTGATACAACATCACAGTGTACATTTTGATCCAATTGAGTTATCAAGGGACAGCAATAATCCAGAATCACAGAACTGGAGTTTAAGTGATTGCCTGTTTGAAACTGAGATTCATCCCTAACTGCCAGTATTAGTCTGTTTGGGGTTACTACATTGAAATACATGAGTTGGGCCAACTTTATAAAGAAAGGGGGTTTATTTAGCTCACAGTTCTGGAAGCTGGAAGCTTCTCTGAAGGGCCCCATGGCAGATTGCAGACAGCAGGCAGGAGGAAGGATAGTATCTTGAAACAGGAAGCTGGACAGGTGGATGGGCCCAGTCTGAGGCTTTTGTAATGAGTCCCTGGCAAAAGAACTACCTGAATCTAAAGAGAGGGCAACACCTTCAGTTGGTCTTTGGACCTGTCATTAGGAACCACCTTTTAAAGGTTCCATACTACCTTCCAGTACCACTAGCCTGGTGACAAAACTCCCAACACATGAATCTCTTAAGATTACGGGTAATCTCTTATGGAAAACAGCATCCATACCACAGCACTGGAGTTTAGGTTGTTTCATGGGTTATCATTTTGCAAGTTAGAAATCTGTTGGATCCTAAGAGTCAATTATGGCTGTCTATGTTCTGAAATATTTATTCATGAAGTTGGCTTCAAACATCTTGGGGTAATAGATAAATTACTTAAGAGCAAGGTGACCTTGAGTTATGTTACACATTTCTCAGTGTGGGCAGTGTTTGGATCCTTAGCCAGACAGCAGTGACTTTAACCAAGTCAATTCTTAAAGAAATAATTCTGCCTTTTTTCCTTTTTGTGTTATTGGTGCTTCGGACCTAAAGGGTGAGTCTTTGTGTGTGTGTGTGTGTGTGTGTGTGTGTACACAGTCTCCTGCAGAGTCTAGAAGGAACCCTTTGCTCAGATTATTCTGGGATCCTGAAGTTGTGTAAAATGGCATTGCTTTCCACTTTGCTTTCTTGATGTACCCAACAATATATGCAGGCCATGGTTTTCTTATTGCTAGTTTTGTGACTAGAGCAATGATAATTATATGAAGAAGCTGATGATTTAATGACCTTGATGTTGAACAGTTTCATTTGACAGTTTCTGCCTGGCTCTAAGTGGAAAACTACACAACTTTCACAGATCCTACATGTTGGTACAAAAGCACTGGGGGTCTTGGACATGCAAGTGAATACTGGGCACTGCTGTTTCCATAGAGGCTTCATCAGGCCTAAACCCCTCCTTTTGCCTAAGCCCCTCCTTTTGCCTAAGCATCTGTCATGATTACCTCATGATTTTTTTAAAAAAGATGTTTAGGTTTTGATATATTCAGTATAGGTCATAGATAAATTTCTAAGAATACAATGATATCCCAATCCTCCTTCCCTCTTCTCTTCCTTCCTCCCTCTCCCTTTCAAATTTACTTTATAGTGAGAAGACTTAATGATCCACCAAGTAAGAAGCTTAACAAGTAAAAAGCAAAGAACACCTTAGTTTAGTGGGATTACAGACAGTAGCTATAAACAGTAATGTAATAGAAAAATGACTATTTCACTCACATACAGTAAATTTTATAATAATCACATACCATTAAAACTACAGTGGTATAACATTTTTTCACTGTTAAAGCTTTATTTACTTTATTATTTGTTTATTTATTTCAAAGTGGGGAAGAGAGAAAGAGTGTGTGTGTTTACATTTGCTGGTTCACTTCCCAAATGTCTGCAACCACTGGTCTGGCCCAGACTTATGCTAGGAAGTGGGAACTCAAAACAGGTCTTTCACATGGGTGACAGGCACTCAACCCATTGAACTATCATCTGCTGTCTCTCAGAGTGCACATTAACAGGAAGTTTGTTTTTCAAAAAACCAGCTCCTCGTTTGGCTGATTTTTGTAAATTTTTTTGGATTCAATCCTGTTGATTTCTTCTCTGATTTTAATTATTTCTCTTCTCCTACTAGATTTGGGTCTGGTTTGCTGCAGATTTTCTAGATCCTTGAGATGGAGTGAAAGCTCATCTGTTTGGTGCCTTTCCAATTACTTGATGTAGGCACCTATTGACAGAAACTTTCCTCTTAACACTGCTTTTGCTGCGTCCCAGTGGAAAGAACGGGGCCTTCAAAGGAGGAGGTACCTTTCTCTGAAGGGAGGAGAGAACTTCCACTTTGACTATGACCCTGTCAGAATAAGATCGAAGTCGGCGAACTCAAAAGGCTTCCATAGCCTTAGCAACTCATGACTAGAGCCTAGGGAGATTACTGACGCCATAAACAAGAGTGTCAAATTGTTAAGTCAACAACAGGAGGCACTGTGTACTTACTTCTCATGTGGGATCTGTCCTTAGTGTGTTGTCCAATGTGAAGAAATGCTATAACTAGTACTGAAACAGTATTTTACACTTTGTGTTTCTGTGTGGGGGCAAACTGATGAAATCTTTACTTAATATATACTGAATTGATCTTCTGTATATAAAGAGAATTGAAAATGAATCTTGATGTGAATGGAATGGGAGAGGGAGCAGGAGATGGGAGGGGTGTGAGTGGGAGGGAAATTATGGGGGGGGGGAAGCCATTGTAATCCATTAACTGTACTTTGAAAATTTACCTATTCTAGGTAAAGAATTCAATGCTTTGTATGAGAAAGAAAAAGAAAAACAACAGCAACAAAAACTGTTTTTCAACAGTCTAGTCAAGGGCTGTTCAAGGTTATTGCATCTCTAAGGTTATTTTGCCTTTTTTCTCCTTCCTCTTTTCCCTTCCTTTCTCCCTCTTCTTTCCTTTTAGAAAATCATCTTTAAAGGAGGACCCAAAATGATACATCTATTGGGAGCTCTTAGACATAACTATAACTTAAGAGAGATAAGAATATTCTCCACTTAATACACTAAAAAGAAGTGATTATTGAGAACAAGTTATACTATTAAGCTTCATGATACAACTCTTTGAGGACAGAAGTCCTACATGGGAAGTTAATGTAGAGTGACTCTTGTTGTTTATTTAATAATTAACAATCTTATTTATGATGTCAGTGATCACTCAAGGCTCTTGACATGTCTACCTAGGCTATGGAAGCCTTTTGGATCCACTAACTTGACAAGGCTATAAGCAAAATTGAATTTCTCTCCTACCTTCAGAGAAAAGTACATCCTTCTGTGGTGGCCGCTTCTTTCCGATGGAGTCTCACCCATAAAGACCCTTTATGTAGAACACTTTTTTGCCATGATATCTTGGCTTTCTATGCCTGAAATGCTCCCCTGTGGTTTTCAACCAGACCAGAATGCCTTAAGGGCTGATTCTGAGGTCAGAGTATTACTTAAGGTGATTGGCATTCTAATGAATTTGCTTTATGGACTGCTTCACATGTTGGAGCATTCACTCCTTTTAATTCTGTCTATTGTTATTATCAAACACTTAGTCCTTATCTGTATGATCACTTAAC
This sequence comes from Oryctolagus cuniculus, assembly GCF_964237555.1. Classification (NCBI taxonomy): domain Eukaryota; kingdom Metazoa; phylum Chordata; class Mammalia; order Lagomorpha; family Leporidae; genus Oryctolagus; species Oryctolagus cuniculus. The sequence continues at coordinate 110,569,799 of NC_091434.1, forward strand.
CTCTTAATCCTATCCATATGATCTCTATAACATTTAAGCTGCTATTTTTACCAGCCAGCTTAAGGGAATTGGGGGCCCTATGGCAAGTTTTTAAACTGTACCCTTATAAATAGGGGTGTAGGGATGTATGAATAACTATACTGCTTTATACATTTCAGAATTACAACTTTAGGATCTTGGTAATTCTTCCCACAGGGCCTGGCCTCCCATCCACACTCCCACTACCCTTCCTTTTCCCTTTCTTATTCTCGCTCTTATTTTTTATTGAAATTTATTTTCAATTAACTTTATACACCAGTAGCTAACTCTGTTAAGAGTTCATCAATTAGTATGAAAGAAAAAAAGATAAGGAAAATATGATAAAGGTAAAGAAATCTAAAGAAAAGCAAAAATAAAAAATAAAACTGTTCAACAGTTAAGAGATGTGCTATTCAAAGTCGTTGCTCCTTTAATGTGTCAATTTCATTTCTACAGGTTGCCTTTTAGGTGCTCTATTATCAAAGGTCAGGGAGAACATATAGAATTTGTCCATATAGAAACTGGACTGGCTTATCCAGTTTCATTCATTTTTTTGCAAGAGACCAGATTTCATTTTTTTTTTACTGCTATGTAATATTCCATGGTTTACATATCCCATAATTTCTTTTTCAGTTGATGAGCATTTGGGTTGACTCTATGTCTTTGCTATTGTGAAGTGAGCTGTGATAAACATAAGGGTACAGATAACTCTTTCATATGCTGGTTTCATTTTCCTTAGGTAGATTGCCAGAAGTGGGATGGATGGATCATATGGTAAGGCTGTATTCATATTTCTGAGGGTATCTCCATACTGTCTCCATTGTGGCTTTGCCAATTAACATCCCCACCAATACTTGATTAGGGTACCTTTTACCTGACATCCTCACCAGCATTTGTTGATTGTTGATTTGTGTATGAAAGCCATTCTAACTCAGGTAAGGTGATACCTCCTGGTGGTTTTGATTTGCATTTCTCTAACAGCTAGTGATCCTAGCATTTTTTTCATGTTTCCATTGACCATTTGGATTTCCTCTTTTGAAAAATGTCTAAGTTCTTTGCCCATTTTTTTTTTTTGGCCATTTTTTTGACAGGCAGAGTTAGACAGTGAGACAGAGAGAAAGGTCTTCCTACCGTTGGTTCACCCCCCAAATAGCCGCTTACGGTGGCATGCAGTGCCGATCTGAAGCCAGGAGCCAGGTGTTTCCTCCTGGTCTCCCATGCGGGTGCAGGGCCCAAGGACTTGGGCCATTCTCCACTGCCTTCCCGGGCCACAGCAGAGAGCTGGACTGGAAGAGGAGCAACTGGGACAGAACCAGGGCCTTGACCGGGACAAGAACCTGGAGTGCTGGCGCCACAGGCAGAGGATTAGCCTTGTGAGCCGCGGCGCCGGCCAAATATCTCTGATTTTAATGATTGGTTTTCCCTCTTGATTCCTCTCCAGTCTTACCCAACCACTGCAAAAATTTTTACAGACAGGCTTTTGTAGTATTTCTGGGACCACAATAAATATAAAGTGGAATTTTGCTTTTGAGGTGGTGAACAATATTTTCTTTGCATTGCCTGGGCAATGAGTTTGTTCTTATTCAGTATAATGGAACATATTACACACAGTATTATATCTTGGCAATGTTTTCTCATCTGTGAGACTCTTTATGAGTGTGTGAGGTGGGGAGAGAAGGAGACAGAAGAGAGTAAGAACGAATGTTATATAGGCATGGATGACTTGGAAATAAGTCTAATTTTCTACTTTGGTAAATCTTCTTTAATGAGTTGCATTCGCAAAATCCAACTTACAATTCTGATTCACCCTGAGATATTTTGATAGATTTGAATTAAATCGAAGAATTCTAAAAATCCTTTTAAATGGTGAAAAATAAGACAGGTTTCTGGATGATAAGGATGAGCACTTACTGAAAACAAAAGGAGAGATGATGATGAGGCTGTTTGAATTGTTAATTCTTCTAACATGACTAAAAATTTTTAAATAGCTTCCACAGTTTGGTAATTAAGCCTTTAATTTGTCTTCCATCATATTGATGTATGAAAGCTCCAGATTTCTCTTGCTTCACTCTAACTAACTTTTCTGCTCATCAATTATGCTTCCTTCAGTTTTAATTACAATGAAACATATGAGGGAAATATATACAAATATGTGCATGTATACACTTAAGCAATCACACACCTGTTCGTTACTTCTGTGTTAGAATGTTTGACATGAAAAATAGAACCAGTAATTCACATTAAGAAGAATAGAAAAAGGGTCAAACAGTATCTATAGGAGGTGTGCTACATTTATATGAACCATTTTACCACATTGTCATTGGAGTATAAATGAAACTCTATACAAGATCCACAACTCATTGCTCAGTGACTTCGCACACTTAAGCAGGTGTCTCTTCTGTTCCTCTGCTGGCAGTTTTTTCACCATACTGCCCTACCTCTGAATTACACTTTTATATTCTTCCATATGTTATGCTATCTTACAAAAGAACAATTTCATTAAAGAAGAAAAATATGGAAATAGGTTTTTCAACACTGTTGTCACAATCAGTCTTTTCAAAAATTACACATATGTCAGAGAGTGTAGATTTATGTTATGTTTCTGTTTTGCTTACTCTGGCGGCTAGAGATGAGTGAACATTTCTTCTAATAACTTTGAAATAATTAACTCTTTAAACAAGAGAATATGAATAAATATTTCTTTTCCTGGTCCTGATCTTTTTTAAAATACAGTTAGCAGTTCAGAAAAGGTATGGCTTGCAAAGCCTCTTGGAATGCTGTGATTTTATTGAGAACCTTAGTCTGTGTGTGCTCAAATACCCAGATTCATCCTGAATTGAACTGGTAAATTCACTGCAGTAAATAAGTTTCATGAGAATTTGAAAGGAAAATAAAATTATAGGGATGTGGCTTTTAAAGGGCTGTCCAAGAAAGAGATTAGAAGGCAAGCTAACCATATTTTGTAAACAGTGTAGAGTTTGGATTGGAATCATAGTTGCCTTTTTTTTCCTTCTAGCATCTAAGTATTCCTTATGCAAAGGATATCCCAGTGATGGACAGTAACATGTACTTTTATGTGAGCTGTAATTTAGAACTTCCTTATTTACCACACTTTCTTAAGCTTTTTACAACATTTGTAATAGCTATAAGTTTATTTTCTCTTTGAAATGGTTTTGCTGCTGTAATGAAAACTTCTTAACAGTTTTCATAATCTCTTTTTTTGGTTGTATAATCATATGAAAGTGGTATTATCTGCTTAGAAGCAAATTTGACTTTGAGTTCAACATTCTTGTTGGCACATATGTGATGCTTATATTGTCCTCAGACCTTTCCAGTAAGATTTCTTTTCCAAGACAAAGCAGTAATGAAACCAAACACTGTGCTCGTAACAGCAGTGTACTTAAAGTTTCATCTTTCAGTTGTAATCACTGTTGTTTCTTGGGGGCAGAGCTTTGCACTCCAACTCAATAAAGTTTCAAGTTTGTTTACATGCAGTTTGGTTCCCTGATGAGTTTCCATTTACAGATTGATAGCTACTAAAGAAAACTCATGCCAAGATGAAGCCTGTGTGATGCAGAGCATTTGTTGGTGTCTGTGTGTTCCCCTTTATTCTTTCCCTTGGTATCTCTATGAAGTCAGAAATTAGAAAGGCAAATTAATCAGTGAGTTGTGTCTGAGGTGAGGTCTGATTTGTGTGTTGTTTGCTTTGGAGAAAGGAAATAGTTTTGAATTTCAGCACCATGGTCAGTTCCTAAAGGGACAGGAGGTTGCCTTGATGTTGCTAGTTCCCATACACCTTTAGTTTGTTTTATTGCAGAACTTCATTCTTCTGCCTCCCACCATTCTTAGATGTCAGCAGTTTCTCACCAAATATATATTAGGTATCTTAAGTTTTCTTTTTCAAACACATTGGAAACATATTTGGCAGGAGAGTCGCAAGTTGGTAGTTAACTTACTTTGCTCAAATAATACTGAATGTTATGAGAGCAATGAGTAGAGTTAAGCTTCTGAGGCCTTCATAAGTAAAAGGGTAAACCTAAATTAAAGTGCTGAAAAGAACCTGCAGATTATGGCCATGCATTCTAGAACAAAGAGGCCAGCAATTGATGGGAGAAAAAAAAGTATGAATGGTTTCCCTTAGTGCTAGTCACAGAGCTCCTCAGCTCTTTGCCACATAAGAGCTTTAGAGGAAACTCGTATTCAGTTATCAGAAATTGCTTCCTCTTGATTTATGATCTGGTCAAGCCCTCCTTGGTAAGCTATGTGAACTCTTCCCACCAGAAAAAGAGAAACTGCAGATGGATTCAGCATATATAAATGAATGTTGGCAGCATATATATAACTTCAGAAAGCTCAGAGATAATAAATTGAGTGCCCTGTCAATGCCAGCTGAATAAACACATTTGTTTTAAATGATCTGACAATGGAATTATTGATTATAAATCCAAAGTCTGACATTTAGAATCACATCTCCATTTCATTCCTCAGGAGAGGAGTGACTTTTGATCTATTGTATAGGGGCAACTTAGAACTGTGGCAACTGAGCTCCCTACTGTGATTAATTAATCTGGAGTCACTCACCTCTCTCTCTCTCCCTCTCTCCCTCTCTCTTTCTCTCTCCCTCTCCCTCCCTCCCTCCCCCCTCCCTTTCATTTAAATTGCACTGAACTTGTTTTCCCTTTCTGAAGTAATACATACAGTTTGTGTCTTCCAAAAAACTGGGTTTTACCTGCCTCTTTCAGCACTGCCTATTTTGAACTGGGAAGAGGAGATCAGAAAGGGGAGTCTGGACCGATTACAGTACATCTAGTATATTCAAATTCTTACTCTATTGTTTGACATAAATTACTGCTAATGTCTTTTTTAAAAGATTTTTATTTATTTGAGAGGTAGAGTTACAGACAGAGGGAAAAGATGTGAGAAAGATCTTCCGTCTGCTGGTTCAGTCCCCAAGTGGTCGCAACATCCAGAGCTGAGCCAATCTGAAACCAGGAGCTTCTCCTGGTTCTCTCACCTAGGTGCAGAGGCCCACACACGTGGGTCATCTTCCGCTGCTTTCCTAGGCCATAAGCGGAGAACTGGATTGGAAGAGGAGCAGCCAGACCACAGACCAGCGACCATATGGAATGCTGGCACTTCAGGCTGAGGCTTAGCATACTATGGCACAATGCTGATATTGACAATGTAGTCATGTTATTTGTCCCTACATTAGTCAATTTATGAGTGTTTTTACTGAATCTTCTTTGGTTTTATGAAGATTTCTTTGTAAATCTTGTAAGCAAATATACTATAAAGATTGGTTCACCGAGGAAATTAGTTTATAGAGCATTTTAGTTAATCCAACTTTGTAGGGCATTAATCTCATAAGAAATAAAATTAAATGTGAAGTAACTTTAAAATATATTTAAAAATCTATAGCTGTACTATTAACGTTACACCAGGCCTTCTACTTGGTCATGTATCAAGGTATCTTTGCAAAGTGGACTGGAATGATTTCACAAGTTTCTATGTGCAGGATTTTTATTGCCGTTTTCACAATTAATGAACAGCTCAATTGAAGGACAAAGAAGTGCTAATTACTTCAAGATGATTTTGAGTCTCCATGTTGGAACTTATGCTTTTGTACTATTCTCTCTGGGACTTCACTTGCAATCTTCTTGTTGTTGTTGTTTTATTTAAAATCAAGAATTATTTAAGTTACAGACCTCCTGGCAGAGTGGCCAGGAGAGGGGCTCCAACAGAGGCAAAATCCAAAGAGGCTGATGGCAGTGGGTGTTAAGCACAATTTTTGAGAGGAAAAAAATGCTGTTCAATATATCCACTGCAAATCTGAAAAATGGTCATAACAGACACATCTTATTGCTAAAGAACATTACCTCATCTTTTATCTAACAGAGGATACAGGGCCAGTGCTCGTATCATGATAAATTCTCTTTTTTTGGTCTCTATTTACTTTTTTACCAGAGATCAAAATAGCTCTCAGTGTAAATAATTGACATTTTTGTTTTTGCCCTAGAAGCTGAAATTGAACAATCAATTTATTTTAAAGGTTTCACCGTAGCCATTTTAATTCCTCACAAAAGCATGACATGCATAATTTCTTAAAAAGTATACTTAACTGATAATACTGTTTTCATATGGTTCTGTTCTCTGTTAGTGTTTAAAACCTGAACTCTTATCCTCTTAAATTTTTACTCTGATTCTGTGACTTGAGGTATGATGAGTCTTTTTTTTTTTTTTTTTTGGATCTAAGTTTTCTGAATGATGAAATGGAAAAACTCTTTAATCTTAAGAAGATTTTTAGGATTAAATAATATGATATATATGAAGTTCAAGATACCAGTGCCTGGCACAAGGCACAAATGTATTGGTTAAATCTGAATCTAGTCCAGTGTAACATTGGTTGTACTACAATCCATTAATTATGCAAAATAAAAAATAGGCAATTTTATTGGCTATTTTAGCAAGTGTGGACATGGAAATTTGTTTTGCTTTTTTTCCTTTTCAGTGGTTATTACAGATGTGGTTTCTCTCTTTAGTTGCAACTTCACAGGCAGAAATAAAGGCACTATCCCTAGTTTGCTGAATATGAATTCATCACCAGGCTTTTGAGCCATCTCTGACTGCACTGAGGGTAGAGGAAAGAAGCCTGGATGTGAAATATACTAGAACAGTATGTCAAAAAAATACACACCCATCTTGTGTCTAAGAAAATGCAAGAGAAAGATGCTTATCATGGATGTGAACCATTTAATAAATATTGGTTGAGTTAAAGAAGCCCACATGGTCTTTTACTACCATGGACATATTTAACACAATACCTGCACTTAGATTTATTTAGTATGTGATATGGTATAAATCTGCACTGAAAATTAAAAGCAACAAAGGAGACACTTTAAAGGAAGCAAATTAGTTTTCTTTTTACCAAGCCTGTGATTTTTTTAGAAGAAGAAATTTTAGAATTTTTCAATAAATATTATTGATAATCACATTCTGGGTATGATGGAATGCTGTAAAAGAGTATGGATTATATAAGGAGCTACTTTGAAATTATGTATAGTGGATTATAAGGAAGCAGTAAATTTATTAAAATACGAATTGTGAGTATTAGCTCTCAGGGAGGATTTTTTGCATTCAAGGAAGTTTTGATGAAGAAGCCATAATTCAGCTAGCAATCAGGCTACAGAGATCCTGAATAGGCATAAAAACATGAAAATAAATTCAAGATGAGGGCAAAAAAATGATGGTATAGATAAAATAATTCACATCAGACAGAAGATCCAGTCTTGATTTCTCCTGCCTTAAGTTACAGGTTAATGTGTGTGTGACAGAGCTTAAATTGACTGCAGCCTTTATGTCTGTTTTCTTTTATTTGTGTATTATTAATATTTGTTGGAATCAATATAAAATGGCATCTTAATTCTTTAATGTTTAAGTGAATTGGTAACTTACAGAATACCATCTTCTGACATTTTTATTGTGCCTGACCTCTGCTGTGTGTTTTGAGATCAAAATGAAATGCTTCAAGTTGTTTAAAGCTAGAACCCACTCTGTGCTCTTAGCTCCTTCTCAATTGACTTGTGGGCATTCTGCATCCAGGTTCTGTGTATCACCCTTTTAAGCAGTTTTTCTATTCTGTTTTGTTGAATATATAGCTGAGATACCCTTTTGGCTGATTGGACTACAATTCTCACTTGGCACCTGACTCTCTATACTCCTTGGTTCTGGAGTCCAGTTATTTATTTTCACTTAGAAGAGTGCATGCCTTTCCATCTGATTTTTCACTCCTCAAACGCCCACAATGGTTGGAGATTGTCCAGTGCCAGTGCCAGGAGCAAGGAACTCAGTACAGTTCCTGAAGTGGGTGGTGGGAACCCAATTACTTAAGATGTCACCACTGCCTTCCAAGATCTGCATTACCAGGAAGTTGGAATATGGAGCCAAAGGCAGATGTTGAACCCATCCAATCCAAAATATGATGCAATCATCTTGACTGCCAGGCCAGATGCGCCCTCCACAGCCGGGAGTCTTGAGAGCAATGACTTCCTCTCGTTTGGTTCTTTGTGATTATACCACTGTTCCCTCATTTTTCCCATTTAATTTTCTGAATTATAAAAAAACACAATGTTCAAAATAAACTTTGAGGAGATAAGTAGTAGAGACAATTGAAAGGCCATATAAAAATTTTTAAATTTGAGATTCTAGTTAGAATGTTTTATAGCTACATACATCTGGATTGAAATTTTGTATGACAGGGTGGTAATGTCTACCTGCTTAATGACCAAACCTTCAATAAATGTCAATGTATGATTCATGATTTTGCTGAACAGTTAAGCTGAGTGGCCTCCTAGGTACCTGATTGCTGAGGGAATTCCAAACTAGATCTGATAAGAATGTCTTTCTATCTTGTGATGCACATTTTACTTTATAGTTGTGAATTTGCTTTCCACTATTTCATATTTCTGACTCCACTAATACCTCATGAATTCTCTGCTGATGAAGATAATTTTAAGTTCACAACTCAAATTCATTAAGCTGTAAGTTCACACCACTTGGCTCCTCCAGGCTGTTGGTCAGTTTGACATTCTGCAAATGCTCCCTGGCACCCTGAGCCTTTTGTGTTGGAACCTCTCTCACACCTCAACCAGTTTTCCTTTGGATCTCTCTTGGGACTTTGTGCCTTTCTGTAGTCTTTAGCATGCCTTGCTTTGTTTTGTCCATGTTCTCTCCCTCTGGGGCTGAGGATGTAACCTGTCATTGTATTTCTAATACTTTATTGATCAAGGTGTGATTTCACTCAATGTGGATGGAAGGAATAATTGCATTTCTGAGCAAACATTCTAAAACAACACATTTTAGAAATGCCTAATTAAATGCCACCTGTGTTTTCATACAGGCTCACATTCTTTTCACCTAAGTTAGGTGCAGGCTTCTAACTTGCCTTGACCATCTTTCTTGATAATGGATAGACACCATAGGTATATGTGCTAGATATATTACATACTGCATCCAGTCATTGGTTTACCCTGTGTGTAGTGCTTGAACTTGAATTGCTAATGGCAGTTTCTGTGGAATTTCAAGATTAAATTATAGGGGCTTTATCCTTTAGGAAGCTGCATACCATGTATTTTGTGACATGCTTTCGTATTATCATTGCAGTTTAAATGGATTACTTCAGAATTAGGAGAGAAAACTAAGGGATTTATAGTGTAGCACAGCAAGGGAGTGTTTCATTAGTAACTACAACCAAAGGTATGTGAAGACATTAGGATCGAGGTTTGCTTTAAAATCCTACTCTGTAAGTAGTCTAGATTTGAGAAAGTATAATGGAAATTGGACAAAGACTGTGGAAGTCATAAGTACAGGTAAAACTATACATTAATTGGAAAACCCTGCATAATACTCTAGGAATCAGAGAATAAAGAAAGTTAACCTTTGATTTCCCCCTCCCACTTTTACTGTGAAAAATGTGTAATTAATATTTTTGTAGTCAATCAATATTTCAGAATAAAATACTTAATTTTAAAATCAAGAATCTGCAAGTAGAGTTGTGACTAGAATAGTTAACAAGTAAGTAGTAAGCACCTTTCTAAAATAATAATATTTGTGATTTGACTGAAGAGTGAATTTCTTGAGAATCTTGAGTAAAACCAAAACCAGGGATAGTAAACATCCCTCAAGTAGGCAGTGTCTTGCCTTCTGGACAGTATTCTTCTAGTCGTGCAAACTGCAGCTTAAGGGCTAATGTGTTATTAGCCCTAGCCTAGAATAAAGCCTCTCCAAGGATTGGAGCAGAGAAAGAGCTGTAAAGAATGGTTCACCCACTAATCTAATAAAGTAGGGGCAGAGAGAGTTGGTTTTATTGCTCTGAATGTTATAGACTCAAGTCTGCAGCAACCAACATTAATCTCCAGACTGGACTTTTTTTATTTTCTACTTTTTTATTTTACACACACACACACACACACACATGTATACACATAACATAAATTTGAAATATACAGTTGGCAGAGAGAGAGAGAGAGACAGACACATATCTTCCACCATCCACTGATTCACTCACCTAATGGTTAAATGTCCAGGACTGGGCCAAGCCAAAATCTGAAGCTTTGAACTCCCTCCAGGTCTCCCACATTGAGTGGCAGGGGCCCAAATACTTGAGCCATCTTCTGCTGCCTTCCCAAGTGCATTAGGGAGGTAGATTGGAAGTGGAGCAGGCAGGACTTGAAACAGCACTCTGATGTGGGATGGTGGCATTGCAAGAGGTAGCTATACCTGCTATGCCACAGTGCCAGCCTCTTCTTCAACTTTTTTGATCCCCCTCACACTCCCCTCCCAGGTTGCATGGTGAAACAGCAGGAGTATTGTTGTGATTTTCATAATGATTTCTTCCTGACACTCTGTGTAATCACTGCATGCTTGGAATTTTCTCTTGTACCACCCTTTGGAGAGGTTTATCTTAATGCAATCATTCCATTAATTGAATTTTTAACCTTAATTCATTAATTTGAGGAAAAACCCAGACTTTTCTATGACAGTGAAATTTAATGAGCTTTTGTAAATGAGCTCTCCATTTTTCATTTCTTCTTGTCCTCCCTTGTTCCACCATAATTCACTCTTCTGGAAAGGTGAAAGACCAATCCATTGACCCCATCAGCTTTGGACACTGTGAATATTCTAGTAGTTGTGTTTGGGCTCCAGATGGAGTAGGGAGTTCTAGTCTGAGATATGTCTGGCTTCCTAATTTGGCTGCTGAAAAAGGCTCAGGAAAAGACAAGGGTTACTTGGCTTAATGATATGTTTATTCTGTCTTTGATGAAAATTAAAGTAAGTTTTTCTGAGCTTACATAAAACTAAAAGTTTAACTTGCACTGATGATGACAACCAGTGACAAAAGTTTTGCTAAAACATTCTAGAAGTAGGCAGTTGACACAGGGAAAGTACAAGTTAGTTCATTGTTGTAGTCCCAGTTTTAATATTATTTTTGGTACTTGCAGGTTTTCAGTAAAGTTTGCTAAAAATGAAATAGATGTGTGAGGCTGGTTTTTCACTTAACTTTGTGTAGTCCCCACTTCTTCCACAAGCTGAATGTGTTGAATAGGGTCAACAAGTGATCTTTTAAGCCTTTCACTTTCATTTGTTCTCTTATGTGTGAACTTTCATTCATCCATGCAGCATTCTTAGTTTATATATATTGAGAATCTGTCATTTTCTAGATCCTATATCAATATTGTTTGATGATAACTTAGGGGAGAGACATTTGACTACTTTAAAACACAATTAAATCACCTTAAGAGTAGCAAGTGATTTTTATTCTTTTAAATATTCACAGTGTGTTGTAAAATACCTGATTAACACTGTTGTCATGGTGTTTAATCCACACATCCTGTCCTTGTTAATATTTCAAAGTGCTCAGAGTGAGGACTTGGTATAGACCTGTGAGTGTCAGCAAACCATTCACTCCATGGTACACAGGGCCTGTGCAGTCCAGCACCTGCATTAATTTTGGCCAGTTGAATCATGAATCATGGTCTAGTCCACTTTATTTTCGTCTTCATCACTAACAACTCTATTTTTTACCAGATGAAAGCTTTATTTAAGTTTTACGACCTTTTGTGTCAACACTCTCCTGCCTTGTGTTAAATGTAAGGAAATTTTACGGATTGTCATGGAGCCATAAGTCTATACAGCCAGGTTGTTAGGTCTGCTTAATTATAGAAAGAGTTTAATTAGTTAAAGAATAAGTTTGACCCCAGATCAGCTTTAGTCTCAGAGGACCACGCAGAGGGAATAATTAGGAGATAGGCTTTCATTTCTTCCTAAAAGCCTCAAGTCAGTTTGTTTCAACAGAAAAGTGCAAAACATCTGATCTTCAACAACCCAGACTGTTGACAAGATTAACTAAGGGGAAAAATCCATTAATCTGATTACCTTGAGAGTATTAAAGGGATTCAAATTCCCAAGTTCCTCTAACTTTTAATGATTCCAATAGCATTTCCATCTAAGAATCTCAAAGAACTTCAAAAATGCATTCAGTCACACATATACTTCAAAGCAAGCATTTTTATCCCTCCTTGTTTTTTAGTGATAAAATCAAGACAAAGAAAGGTTAACAAATATTTTCAACCGTCAAAGGCTGTGGTGTAATAAATGAAGAGTATAGGTGACCTGTTGTTCTGTTCATCACTCAGATATTTAGTCAACATTTTACAAAATTTGTGTAGACCTCTTCCCTTGAGAATATGACTGAATCTTCAGGGATGCATTTTGATAAAAAATTATAGAAAAATATGCCCAGGTGAGTGTTTCAGGAAACAAATAGCAGTGTAAATAATGTGCTCTGAATTACAATTCCATATATTATATTCCAGGCTGAAATGAGTGGAGAAAATTTTGTTGTTCCTTTCCCAAATACATTTAGCATGAAGTGTGTTATCATCTTTGTGTAGTTTTCATTTTACAAATAGGAAAGATTGCCTTCTATTAACTGGTAGAATGTGAATCTCAAATCATGCAAACATTGCTCATTTATTATTTTCCTACCAAAATAAACTTTATTTTTTTTTATCTTTTATTTAATGAATATAAATTTCCAAAGTACGATTTATGGGTTACAATGGCTTCCCCCCCATACCGTCCCTCCCACCCACAACCCTCCCCTTTCCCACTCCCTCTCCCCTTCCATTCACATCAAGATTCATTTTCGATTATCTTAATATACAGAAGATCAGCTTAGTATACCTTAAGTAAGTATTTCAACAGTTTGCTCCCACACAGAAACATAAAGTGAAAAATAATAGATGATTTTTTTTAAATGATGATGAAATCAGATCAGACCTATTGTCATGTTTAATCCCAGTGAGAGTCAAGTTGGGAATTGATAATTTCTTTCTTTTTTTTTTTTTTTTTTTTTTTACAGAAGATCAGTTTAGTGTACATTAAGTAAAGATTTCAGTCGTTTGCACCCCCATAGAAACACAAAGTGAAATATACTGTTTGAGTACTCGTTATAGCATTAAGCCTCAGTGTACAGCACGTTAAGGACAGAGATCCTACATGAGGAGTAAGTGCACAGTGACTCCTGTTGTTGACTTTACCAATTGACACTCCTGTTTATGGCATCAGTAATCTCCCTATGCACCAGTTATGAGTTTCCAAGGCTATGGAAGCCCCTTGAGTTCTCCGACTCTTATCTTGTTTAGACACGGTCATAGTCAAAGTGGAGGTTCTCTCCTCCCTTCAGAGAAAGGCACCTCCCTCTTTGAAGACCTGTTCTTTCCACTGGGATCTCACTCACAGAGATCTTTTTGCCAGAGTGTCTTGGCTTTCCATGCCTGAAATACTCTCATGGGCTTTTCAGCCAGATCCGAGTGCCTTTAGGGCTGATTCTGAGGCCAGAGTGCTATTTAGGACATCCGCCATTCTATGAGTCTGCTGAGTATCTCACTTCCCATGTTGGATCACTCTCCCCTTTATTTATTCTATCGGTTGGTGTTAGCAGATACTAGACTTGTTTATGTGCTCCCTTTGACTCTTAGTCCTTTCATTATGATCAATTGTGAACTGAAATTGATCACTTGGAGTAGTGAGATGGCATTGGCACATGCCACCTTGATGGGATTGAATTGGAATCCCCTGGTATGTTTCCAACTCTACCAATTGGGGCAAGTCAGACTGAGCATGCCCCAAATTATACATCTCTTCCCTCTCTTATTCCTACTCTTATGTTTAACAGGGATCACATTTCAGTTAATTTTCAACACTTAAGAATAACTGTGTGATAATTACAGAATTAAACCAGTCATATTAAGTAGAACAGACAAAAAAAAATACTATGAGGGATAATGTATTAAGTTGTCCATTAGCAGTCAGGGCTATGCTGATCAAGTCACCATTTCTCATAGTGTCCATTTCACTTCAGGAGGTTTCCTTTTTGGTGTTGAGTCAGTTGTCACCGATCAGGGAGAACATATGGTATTTGCCCCTTTGGGACTGGCTTACTTCACTCAGCATGATGTGTTCCAGATTCCTCCATTTTGTTGCAAATGACTGGATTTCGTTGTTTCTTACTGCGGTATAGTACTCTAAAGAATACATATCCCATAATTTCTTTATCCAGTCTACCGTTGATGGGCATTTAGGTTGGTTCCAGGTCTTGGCTATTGTGAATTGAGCTGCAATAAACATTAGGGTGCAGACCGCTTTTTTGTTTATCAATTTAAACTCCTTTGGGTAAATTCCAAGGAGTGGGATGGCTGGGTCGAATGGTAGGGTTATACTCAGGTTTCTGAGGAATCTCCAGACTGATTTCCATAGTGGCTTGACCAGTTTGCATTCCCACCAATAGTGGGTTAGTGTCCCTTTTTCCCCACATCCTCGCCAGCATCTGTTGTTGGTAGATTTCTGTATGTGAGCCATTCTAACCGGGGTGAGGTGAAACCTCATTGTGGTTTTGATTTGCATTTCCCTGATTGCTAGTGACCTTGAACATTTTTTCATGTGCCTGTTGGCCATTTGGATTTCCTCTTTTGAAAAATGTCTATTGAAGTCCTTGGCCCATCTCTTAAGTGGGTTGTTGGTTTTGTTTTTGTGGAGTTTCTTGATCTCTTTGTAGAGTCTGGTTATTAACCCTTTATCTGTTGCATAGTTTGCAAATATTTTTTCCCATTCTGTCGGTTGTCTCTTCACTCTCCTGACTGTTTCTTTTGCAGTACAGAAACTTCTCAATTTGATGCAATCCCAATAGTTGATTTTGGCTTTGACTGTCTGTGCCTCCCGGGTCTTTTCCAGAAATTCTTTGCCTGTGCCAATATCTTGAAGGGTTTCTCCAATGTTCTCTAATAACTTGATGGTGTCAGGACGTAGATTTAGGTCTTTAATCCACGTTGAGTGGATTTTTGTGTAAGGTGTAAGGTAGGGGTCTTGCTTCATGCTTCTGCACGTGGAAATCCAGTTTTCCCAGCACCATTTATTGAATAGACTGTCCTTGCTCCAGGAATTAGTTTTAGATCCTTGATCAAATATAAGTTGGCTGTAGATGTTTGGGTTGATTTCTGGTGTTTCAATTCTGTTCCATTGGTCTATCCATCTGTTTCTGTACCAGTACCATGCTGTTTACCAAAATAAACTTTATAAAACTATCTCTGTATTCCTCTCACCAGGATACCATTCTTATTTCTTACTTTGGCAAAAAATGTTGCATTCTTCTCTATCCTTTCTCATTCAGTCTTTAGTCTTTTCTCATTTTGTCCACTGAGTCTTGTAGACAGTTGATCAGTGTTTGTTTTTTGTTTTGTTTTGTTTGCCCTAGTTTTGTAACCACAACTATACCATGTGTTCTGGGACTCTCTGAGAAAAATGAAAGGAGCCCCTTCTCTTTGGGAAGGAGTCCCTCCCCTCAAGTGGCTTATAGTCCAATGAGGAGATTATAAAGAACCTTGGAGAAAGTGTAACAAACCCAGCATGTGCTAAATTGTCAAGAGCGGTGGGTGGTCAAAGAAAAAGAAGGACACTATAGGAACAAGCCACCTCTACTCAACTCTAGATGTATTATCTGATTTTCCTGTTTTGTCTTAGCACAGTGGATTGACTGGACAGTTATATATTTCCTTTGTACCCATTCTTTGGAAGTGCAGGGAGCCAGGCTTATTATCTGTACACCTTTTGTCTTTAGCACTAGCTCAATGGATTGGACAGGGTAGTGGTTTGCAGTTCATAGGTGAGGTTTCTTTGAGTCAAGGATTGATTGATGACCTGAGATTCAGATTTACTGGCCAACACATTGTACCCTTAGAGCCACAAGTGCAAGGCTTAGTGACAGATGAGTGAGGATTTGGAGGAATCTGCAGCAGGGGAGAGAACGTCCTGACTAGGGTACACTGTGAGAATTTGTTCCTTCTTGAAGTGAGATTTCCTGGTCTTGACCACCAGCTACTAACTGCTTCGGTGCACTGTGGAAAATCTGTCCTTGTGTGGAGCTCCTTTTGATGAACAGTGAGAGCATTCTCCTTGGGGCAGAGCACACATGAGAAACACCCAAATGAGAACCTCACTTTAGTGATTTGCAGTGAGTGCAGAGATTACACAGAGATCTGCTTGATAGGATAATGGTTAATTTGGCAAGGATTCCTCCCAGTAAGCTGCCAACATTTTGAAATCTGACGTCTTTTTCCACTTTGGTTGATAAAAGTTTCACCTTCTTAATTGTTATAAATGTATGGAAATGGAAGTTCAGAAAAGAGCATGAAATTTGAGACGAGGGAGCCAGAGTTCAATTCAGGCCCCTTTCAACTTATGGCCTTTCTGCTTTCATTTAATGATTACAATGCTCTGCACGTTGTTAATCATCTGTAAAATGGAGCACTGATCCAAAATCTGCAGGTAGTTGTGGGAATAAGCTAAAGCAGTGCATTTTAAAGTTATCTTGGAAATTGAGAAGCCCTTTGTAAAGACTAACAGTGGTAATTGTTATACTAGTCCTTCCTTATCCATGCGGAATTGATTTCAAGACTCCCACTAGATGCCTGAAACAATAGACAGTACAAACACTCAGTATCAGTATTCAGTGTTTCTTAGACATATGTCACTATTAAGAGCTTCAATTGACAAATTTGGCACAGTAAGAAATTACAGCAATAACTGCTAATAAAACTGGACAATTATAACAATATACTGTAATTAAACCTAAGTGATTGTGGTCTCATTATCTTGTTGTACTGTATTCATCTTTCTTGTGATGATGTCACATGGCAAGGCCTACACAATGAGATGACATGACATAAAGACCCTGGACATTGCATTAAGCCAGACACAGGGATTACTTCAACAAAAGCGCTGGGTAATCCCTGCAGTCAATCCAATAACGGAAACTAAGTGACTAAGCTATGAGGTGACTGACAGGTGGTAGTGTATACAGCATGGATACACTGGATGAGGGAGTGATAAAAGATGTCATCATGTGTCGCTCCCCCTCTTCGTGGAGGAACGACACAGGACCCTGCGCTGTTCTTTTGTCTGCTCGGCCCTTCCCTGGTTTGCTGCTGGTTCTTCCCGGGTTGGCTGCCATCCCTCCACCTCCGTGGAAGGGCGGTTCCCCCTGCCACTTTCCCCACTTCTGCGGGGGAGCAGCATACCGCCGGCCGGCTCTCTCGGGGGCTGCTCAGATGTTATCCGGATGTTCCCCTTAGATGTTCCTGGTGTATGTTGTCTCTCTCCTCCTTTGTAGTCCTCTTCCACCAATCCCAACTCTGCTACCCACACGCCGAGTACGCTGTTCTCCTCCAATCAGGAGCAGGATCAGCTCCTGCAGGTTACTGGTCGAACTGGAGGCAGCTGTGTAGAAGCTGTTTACTCCTCTCCCAGCGCTATATTGTGGGAGAGCAGATGCATAGAATAAGTCTTAATTCCAGTAACTTAGTCTAGTCCGAGTTGCTCCCCACAATCATGTACTCAGAATGGTGAGTGATATAAAGTTTATAAGTTGTTTATTCCTGGGATTTTCCATTTATATTCAGACTTGGGTTGACCATAGAACCTGGAAAGAGCAGTCACTATATTCTGTTTCTAGCCAAATGCTTATAAGAAGTGCCAAAATTTCAAAAATACAGAAAAGTGTGTGTCTGGTAAAATGTGGAAATGAATGTTACATCATCAGTAGAATTTTGATATGCCTAATTAAATCTTGATATTGTGCAGAGTGTTGTTACATAGGATATTTTATTGATTCATGAAGTACTCCACATCTATCATTTGTATGATAAACACAAATATTCATCCACTGATTATGTAATTCTTACAATTAAATAAAGGAGTGACCATGACTTTCAAAAGCTTCAGGGTTTTTAGTCAAGATATACAATCACTAACCAATATGTTAGTAGCTATGGACTTGGTACCTAAGGTCAACACTTTCTGTTTTTTGTTTATTTAATACTATGACATTTATGTATTAAGTACCTTCTGTATGCCAGGGACATTTAATTATACTGCAGGCCCTTTGAGGTAGCTATGTATATTTGAGTTAATAACAAAACAAACTTGGGGCCAGCACTGTGGTGCAGTGGGTTAACGCCCTGGCCTGAAGTGCCGGCATCCCATATGGGTGCTGGTTTGAGATCCGGCTGCTCCACTTCCTGTCCAGCTCTCTGCTATGGCCTCGGAAAGCAGTAGAAGATGGCCCAAGTCCTTGGGCCCCTGCACCATGTGGGAGACCTGGAAAAGGCTCCGGGCTCCTGGCTTCGGATCGGCACAGCTCTGGCCATTGTGGCCACCTGGGGAGTGAACCATCGGATAGAAGACCTCTCTCTCTCTCTGCCTCTCCTCCCTCTGTGTAACTCTTTCAAATAAATAAGTAAATCTTTAAAAAATAATAATAATAAAACAAACTCAGCAGAGTTAGAAGAGGTACCCTAGGTCTCATAAGCAGTAAATTATTTGAGGTATGGATGCCCCCAATTCTAATCTAGGCCTGTTTTCATTACAACAGCACAGAACAATTTCATGTTAAGTGTATGTTTGTGAAGTAGGCTTAGAGTTGTATCCTTTTCACTTACTTAGAGCCTCACACCATAATGAGGTGTGCAAATCACATAGCCTCATATTCAAAAGACGGGAACCTGGATTGGTAGGGATTCTGAGACATCAGTTTTACCAGGAAAAATTGGGAAATGTGTACATTTGATGAAGACTTTTCTATTCATTGCCCAATCTGCATGCAGGTCAATGTTTTTCCAGATGTTTCTGAATGTTGGGTTTCACTGTGTATACACAACTTTGCTGATAATTGTTTAAAAGCTATAACAAGCTTTTTTAGTGTGGCTCCCCCAAATGAGTGTGATTACTGGTTAATCAGAATGGTTAGTGTGAGTGAATAGGTGTCATAATGTGAGTAATTGTAAATGTTGACTCCCTGGTCCCTCTTGAAAACAAGCTGGTTCAAAAAACTTAATGAGGTTTTCCTGGAGTGTTTACAAATTTTAAATAATTAAAATTGAATTGAATTGAATCTATTTGTAATTATAGCTGCAATTACATCATTATTATCCCTGCAATTGGAAGATGGTAGAGGTAGTGAGTTCTTTCAGGGTGAAAGTGGTAGTAATTATTTTTAAGAAATGATATCAGGTAATTGAAAAAGTTTCTTACTTCAGATGACTATAGCTAGGAATATTGGTGAGTTCAAAATATAGCCTGTCTTCTTTTTCAAAGATGCATAAGTTGGATTCATTTATGGGAAAGTTTTTAAGGTTCATCATCAATCTTGGCAATTCTAAGGAGTATGGAATCCACCCAGATGTCCATCAGTTGTTCACTGGATAAAGAAATTATTGTATATATACACTATGGAGTACGACTCAGCTGAAAAAATAAAACGAAAGCCTGTCTTTTGCAACAAAATAGAGGCAACTGGAAACCATTATACTTAGTGAAATAAACCAGTCCCAAAAAGAGAGATATAATGTTTTCCCTGATCCAAGGTAATTAATAGAGTACCTAGAATGTAATGTGTTGGAGATTCTGAGATTTGACATTGAAATGGACTGAAATGGACATTCTGAGTTTTGATGATTGTGTACAGCCCTTGCTTGTCTCTTCTGTTGAGGAACAGTTTTTTTTTTTTTTTAATGCCATTTGTTTAACTCTTTTACTTGAGTAGGGGCAACTTTATGATCATTAAGTAAGCTGAAAGTATATATTTGTAAAAATTTAGAGTGGGAATGGGAGAAGTGGGGAGGAGAAAGGGTAAGAGGGTAGGGTGGGAAGTATCACCATGTTCCTAAATCCGCATAAGTGAAATACATGAAACTTGTATAAATTAAATAAAATTTAAAAAATGATAATAACCAAAAAAAGCTCTTGGGAGGGGCCAGCACTGCATTATAGTATACTAACACTCTGCATGTAGCACTGACAGTCCCATATGGGCACTGGTTCGTATCCCGGCTGCTCCTCTTCTGATCCATCTCTCCACTTAAGTCCTGGGCAAGCAGTGGAAGACAGCGCAAGTGATTGGGCCCCTGCACCTGCATGGGAGACCCAGAAGAAACTCCTGGTTTTGGATTAGCTCAGCTCTGGCCCTTGCAGCCATTTAGGGAGTGAACCAGTGGATGAAAGACCTTTTTCTCTGTCTCCCTCTGTTTGTAACACTATCACTCAAATAAAGAAACTTTTTAAAAATGATGCTGGGAAAGCAAATGTTTGGGTCTGTGCATGTAATAGATTCTCTAGGGGTAGCCCTTTAAGGGAAGGCGGACTCTGACCACAGGAATATTTTTGATAAGTGCCTAACACAGCACTGCTTATAATTTGATCCTCATAAAGTTCTTTGGATTGCACAAGACAGTTTTTGTTCACAAAGCAGGCATGACAAGTAGCTTGGACTATGAGGGCAGTATGCAATTTGCAATCATCATGACAGCTGGAGGAGCTAGGAACAAATGTAATTCAATTTACTGGAGACATGCGTGGAATATTTCCCTTTAAATGGGTTTCAGTGGCCAAGGAGGGGAATAAGGGCAAACTACTCTGAAATTTTTACTTGGCATGAATTAGTTTGATTAGTCAACCTGTCAGTCTACTTGGGTTGTGAGGATGGAGCCAGCCCCAGGACAGGTGGACACAAGGGTGCTTGCATATACTGGTGCCAACAGGAGAGAGCAGTCTGTTCCCCTGAAGCCTTCTGTTTTTGCCTTCTGAAGACAGGTCATGCTGCTTTCTGCCTTTCCAGGAATTTCTTGTTCTTTTTCTGAAATTGCGTAAATAGCTTGCAGTGCTTTGCCTGTTGCCTTATTTGGTGTTTAAGTGATTTCTCTCATCAGTGAAATTTAAAGCTCCATTGGCAGGGATTGGGCCTACCAATTAAGATGCTGTCATCCCACATTGGAATGCTTAGATTCAGTTCCCAATTCCGACTCTCAATTCCAGCTTCCTCCTCATGCAAAACATGGGAGTGGGAGGCATTAGGTGATGGTTCAAGTAGTTGGCTTTCTGGAACTCACACAGGAAACCTGGGTTGAGTTCCTGGTTCCAGCCTGTATACAGCTATTGTGGACTTTTGGAATGAATCGATAGACAGGCATTCTTTGTTTCTTGTCTCTTCTCAAATAGAAAAAATATAGAAGAACTTCATTGAATGACCTCTACTTTTCAGTCATTTAAGAATTTATTTTTGAAGTTAATTTTGCAAAAAAATAAATAGTTCTTGTTAAATAAATAGAATATTATGGATAAAATTATGGCTAGTTTTGCATTTTTCTTTGATCTCAATTTTTTCCTTCCTATCCCTTCCTAAGAATTGCACTGATCCTAAATTTGGTGTCTACTCATCCCGTATGTGTCCCTTTAATTTTAATTCTAAGCCCATAGATTTCCACTTATAAAACATGAGAATGACGATATACTGTGTATTTCATGTACTTCTTTCTTTCTGAGTCAGTATATTGTTTGTGAGGTTTATCTGTGCTGATTGTTTTCCCACACTATGTAGTATTCTATCATACTGATGAGCCTTAATTATCTTTTCTTTATTGTTCTTGCAAGCAGTAATGCTGTGACTATTTGGTTGTGTTTCCTTGAGTGTATGTGAAAAGCTTCTTTAGGCATGTATATACAAAGAGAGGATTGAAATTGCTTGATTATTGGTCAGACTCATCCTTTTTATCACATGGTCTTGCTAAATTTCTATGCAGAATTGTTATATCCCTCTTACTCTTGAGTAGGCATGCTTAAAATTCCCAGAACTCTGTATACTTCCAAGTTTTTATTTTGCCAGACTTAATTTATTTGGTCAGTCTTAAACTTGTGAAATAATATTCACTATTGTTTTCATTTTGATTTACTCATTAATAATGGGACTGAACATCATTTTACACATAGTTCATTCAAATGAAGTTTCTCTTGTATGAAACACCTATTTGGGTGCTTTGCTTATAGACCCACTGGGCTGACATTTTCTAGTTGATGTATACTATTTTTTGGTTATATGCATTGCAAATGCCTTATTTCACCTTGTGGCCTTGCTTTTCAAATTTTTTATTCATGTCTTTTGATGAGCAGAATATTTTTCTTTAATGCATTTGTATTTATCAGACTTTTGCTTCATTATTTATATTCCCATGGTTCACTTAAAGAATATTTTCTACATTAGATTCATAAAGAGTTTATCCTACACTGAAATATTGATCTTTTTGTATGATATGAGGTAATCTAATTATGGATAAACAATTCCAAACATTGTTTAGTGAGTAGACTATTTTCTCCCAATGGTCTGCAATGCCAGTTATGTCCAATATTGAGTTTTTAGATGTACATGAAATTGTTTCTGGGATATCTTTTCTATAGTATCTGAATCTATAATCAGATTTAATGCTCCATTTGAACAGGAGTCAAACCTTTATATATTATTTCAAGCATACTATTGTAGATATCATTGTGTCCACTTAATCAAATAAAATGGCATAAAATTTCAAGCTGTGTGATTAGTATTGAACTAGAAACAGTTCATGGATAGGACAGACAGGAGAATAAGTGTGAGATAAGTGGTTTTCCCTCAAGATGGACAAGAAAAGCAAAGAAGAAGTATTATGAGCTCTCTGATGTAGGCATCAAGGGAGAAGCATAATGAATTAGCTAACCATTCTGGGTAAATATTGTTAACCCTTATGCGACAATAAGATTATTAGTGTTAAGTTGTATTTTGTAGTTTGTAAATGTTAGAGAGGTTTAAAGTATATGGCATTGTATATAGTTTATTCATAAATAAATTGATTGTGATAATGAGGTGGGAAAAATACTATTAATAGTTAGCACAATATACAATATATTTCACTTTGTGTTTCTATGGGGGTGCAAACTGTTGAAATCTTTACTTAATGCATACTAAACTGATCCTCTGTAAAAAAAAAAAAAATTATCAACTCCCAACTTGACTCTCACTGGGATTAAACATGACAATAGGTCTGATCTGATTTCATCATCATTTAAAAAAATCATCTATTATTCCTCACTTTATGTTTCTGTGTGGGAGCAAACTGTTGAAATCCTTACTTAATGTATACTAAGCTGATCTTCTGTATATTAAGATAATCGAAAATGAATCTTGATGTGAATGCAAGGGGAGAGGGAGTGGGAAAGGGGAGGGCTGTGGGTGGGAGGGATGGTATGGGGGGGAAGCCATTGTAACCCATAAATCGTACTTTGGAAATTTATATTCATTAAATAAAAGTTAAAAAAAAATAGTTAGCACAGGGGCTGGCGCCTTGGTGCACTAGGTTAATCCTCCGCCTGCGGCGCTGGCATCCCAAATGGGCGCCAGGTTCTAGTCCTGGTTGCTCCTCTTCCAGTCCAGCTCTCTGCTGTGGCCTAGAATAGCAGTGGAGGATGGCCCAAGTCCTTGGGCCCCTGCACCCACATGGGAGACCAGGAAGAAGCTCCTTGTTCCTGGCTTCAGATCAGCATAGCTCCGGCCATTGTGGCCATTTGGAGAGTGAACCAATGAAAGGAAGACCTTTCTCTCTGTCTCTCTCTCTCTCTCTCTCTCTCTCTCTTTCACTGTCTGTAAACTCTGTCAAATAAATTTTTAAAAAAAGCACAAATTAAACTTTCAAGTATTTTTCCAAATTTATTTGATATGTAGAGATGGAGATCAAAATATTTCATTTGCTGGTGAACTCCCCAAAGGCCAGAAACAACTGGGTCTGGGTAAGGATGAAGGCAGGAGCCAGAAACTCAATCTGGGTCTCCACATGGGTGGCAGAGTTCTAAGACCAACTCCTTGAGCCTTTACTCTGCTTCTCAGTTTCTGCATTAGCAGGAAACTTGGAATCAGGAGCAGAGCTGAGACTTGAACCCAAACACTCTAATATGGGATGTGGGTATCCCAACCACCAGGAAGAAACCTGCCCACCCTGGCATTTTTTTTTTGACTCCTATTCTGTTTCTCTGTGAAAAGTTAATTAGTTTCACAAAAACTGTGTTGTAACTCTTCTTTACAGAGTATATGTGATTTAAAATATTCAACCAAACCCACAATATTGTCAATCCAATCTTGATGTATTTGCCATGAGAAGCCCACCCCCTAGGAGGCTAATCTTTCCAGGCAGCTAATGTTGAGGCAAATCCCAAGTCCTTCCAGACTCATTCCAATGTCTATTGCATGAGCTCACATCCTCCCACTGAAATTCCTAAAGAAGGTCTTTCTTTGATGCAGAAGTCTTGTTTTGCTTGATCTTTAACAGTTGAGTTCACTAACTGATAGTTATGATTACCTAATTAAATAGATATAATCTTTTGTTTTAATTTATATTGTTGGGGGAAAATAACCTTGAAACTATCACATGAAGTTCTTCAGAGTTTTTACATATTGATTCTCCTATGAAATTATATCTGCAACAATCTGGGGTCTTGCCAATCCAAATTAACATGACACAAAGATAAAGTAGGTAGACTAACCCGCTGTGTATCCTAATTTTCAGCCATCTATTTAATTCGAGTTAAATTAAATAATTCTCATGATAAATTGACCCAATATGGTTGAATCAGTAAGTTACATATAATCCTTAATATTAATCCTTAATTATGGAAAATTTTAAGAAACTCAGATGTAAGCTTATGTACACACTTATACAATGTCCAGGTTAGTTTATGGAATAGATAATTATTGTTATGATAAATAAAACTTTAGTATATAATTACAGCACCAACTTTAAAAGTGTTGTTTGTCAGATCCAGTGACCTCTCAGAGATACCTTAAAGAACAATTATGTTAAATTTGCTATACTAAGCATCATTTGCTGAAAAACAAATCTACTAGTTGGAGTCCCTGCCCCTCCCACTCCAGCCACACACTTGTGTTATTTGCCAGTAGCCACTTGCAAGTGTACCGCCCACTTACTTAATGCTCACTGTATTTACCACGCAGTAGGCTAGGTGCTTTCTGTACATTACCATTTCATTGTGTTAGGGCAGCTGAATATTTATTGAAACTTAAAAGTTGATGAGAAAACACCTTGGTATAAATGTAGATAGTGAAGTCATGTCCTTGATAAATTACCTCTTACATAAATTATTTTCCTATTATTCTATAAGCTATGATTAATATCAGATGGTCTTTTGATCAAATTTTCAAATATGTCATACAGACAGATCAATGATTAGACATTCAGTAACATACAGCAGTACAGTGAAAGTCTTTGATGTGTTTCTCATTCACAGAATTAGAGCTACAGTAAGAACCATGTCAGCTGCAGACATTTGGCCTCATGGTTATGATGTCTGTCTCACCTCAAGTGGCTGGGTGACATACTTGACTCAGCTAATGCAAACTCTGGAGAGGGGGCAGCAGGAATAGTTTGAATAATAATTGTACTCCTGCCATCCATGTGGGAGAGCTGGATTGAGTTCCAAGCTCCTGGGTATTGTGGGTATTTGGGGAATTAACCAGGAGACAGGAGAGCAGTCTTACTCTCAGCCTCTCAGATAAAAATAAACAAACATTTTGAAAAAGAACCACAAATGAGGACAGCTTTTCTGATATGATCCCAAATTTTCTCCTTTATTTTACAAAGAGTGTGCTTTAGGCAGTTGTCTGTCCTTAACTGAGGTGGGTGGAGGGTGCTTTCTGTGAGTCAGTGCTTGCTGCTGTAATCAATACAGAACACAAGAGTTGAGTGTGGAGGTGTTGCATTTATTAGTCAAACGTTTGGTCACTATGTCCTTCCCAGACTGTGTATCTCATTCAGTGTAACGTTATAGGAGTTCATTTAGCCGATAAAAGCAAGGCTGTCTTTACTAAAATGATACTGGTAAGCAACTCAGATAAAATAAAAAAAGACAATTTCAGCCCATCTCCCTGAAAATAATGATGGCTGTATACATGTGTTTTTAAAATATCTCTTGTATAAATACTTCATTGAAAGTATCTGTCCATTGAACTTTTTAGGTGATTGGGGAAAAAAATCTGATAAAAATTTCATGTTAAAATTCAGGCAATAAATGAAAATTACCTGTGAAGTTCTTATTGTTAACAATGCTGTCACCAGAATTATAACTGAAATCATTGTCAGTCTTTATTATCATCCAAATGGGTTGTCTTTTCCATTATAGTGTCCAGCTTTGTGATTTCTTATAGAAACCAGGACTTCATCTAGCTCCAGGTCAGGTGCATAAAAGAGATGTCTCAGTGAGCTGTCAGTACTCCTTATGCTTTGACAGAATTTCTTTTTCCTTTCCAGGCATTGCTTGGGAAAGGAAAGGAAAAAGGTGAAGAGCATCTCTCTTTCCAAATTTCACAGTCATCCCATGTGGAGTGCATATTTGTTGTTTATTGAAGAATCTTGTGAAATACGGAACACTCCTTTTGAGTATTTTACAAAATCATCACTATTCTTAGGATGTTCCTTTTTGCATAAACTAACATTTGTCATTGCACTCAGGCCATTCCAAACCTCTTATCTACTCCAAATTTGAATGAACAGCGCAGAAATGGTCCAGGAGAAAATTCAATAACTTTTAATTAATTTTGGATAGCCTAAAGAAATAGAGAAATTGCATGTAACCAATAATGTTACCCATATAGCATGAGTCAACCCAATTCCTTACAACCTCCCATTTCAAATGTATCTAAATCAATTCTGTTGTGTAAAGGAACTCATTGTTATTGCTGTCTTGTTTCACCTGGCTGCCTGAGATGAGTTGCCCTTCCATGTTAACCTTTTTGTGATTTTTTTTTTCAAAAGTTATCTGGAAATAAAAGTTGGCTGTAGACTAGAAACATTTTTATGTTTTCTTCTCTCCTTTAGAAAACAATTTCCAGGGCCAAACTAGTAGTTGTAAATAGATATTGAAAATATGTCTGCACATGTATGTAACGAAGGATGTAATTATTTTGGAATTTCAAAGGACATATATACTTTCCATTTAACATGATTTTATATCAACTTACTCATGACAACATGCTACAGCTCTACACAAGAATGGACAGTGCCATGTCCTGGCTTCCAAAACAGTCCAGTGAGGTAGCTGAGATTCACCAACAAGTGCATTCTAGTGAGGGATGGGACAAACAGAGACACATAAATTATGAGAAGCAGATATGTTGATTAGAGAAAAAATGTAAGATATTACAGGCTGGCTTTACCTGGATAGATTTTTATCAGTCAGATATTGAAAGTTTAAGAATGTTGTAGTACACTTTCATTTTCAGATTTAGTAGTAAAGGCTTGCTGCATGTGCTTCTGAATGAATAAAGGACTTAAATATTTTCAGTCCAAGTGTTTAGGATGTTAATTTGGAGACAAGGAGGTACAGCATTTAAAAGCAATCTTGAGATGATTCTTGATTTTACTCTCTAATTATATGTTTATAGTAAAATATTTTGGTGGTTGGCATTGTGGTACAGGGGCTTAAGTCTCTGCTTGCAATGCCAGCATCTTGCATTGAGGTGGGAGCAGCAGATGATTGCCCAAGTGCTAGGACCCTGCCACCTACATGGTACCCCTGGCTGGAATTCTGGACTCGGATTTGTTTCAGCCATTCGGGAGAGTGAACCAGTGGATGGGAGAGCGCCCTCACTTGCTTGCTCTCTGCCTTTCTAAATGAATGAATCAATTAGTAAAGTAGGGTGGGAAGACTCACTATGTTCCTAAATTTGTATATATGAAATGTATGAAGTTTATATACCCTAAAAAAGGTTTCCAGGTAAAATAAATAAATAAATAAATAAAAAAAAATATCTCTGAGCTAAAGTATGAGAACAGTTTCAGTTTATGATAAGTAATATGTAATACTGGCCTTTTAGGAAACATTTTTCCAAATAACTTCTAATTTTGAAACACCCATCTGTCAAAGTATGGTTCCAGACCCTCTGTACCAGGTTTGTCCTGGGAGAAACTTGGTGAATTGGCTGTTCGTTAGCTAGAGCCCTAGTGTCTGCATTTTACCAGTCTCCTATTTTGTGTTGAGTTTATGTCCACCAAGGATTGATACCATGGCCACAGAGAATGTAAGTTGTTAAGAAAAGTAGTAAAACTGTATCTTTCCATGCATTTTTTTTTGACAGGCAGAGTTAGTGAGAGAAACAGAGAGAAAGGTCTTCCTTTGTCGTTGGTTCACCCAAATGGCTGCTACGGCCGGCGCACTTCGCCGATCCGAAGCCAGGAGCCAGGTACTTCTTCCTGGTCTCTCACGCAGGTACAGGTTCCCAAGAACTTGGGCCATCCTCCACTGCCCTCCTGGGCCACAGCAGAGAGCTGAACTGGAAGAGGAGCAACAGGGACAGAACCGGCACCCCAACTGGGACTAGAACCCAGAGTACCGGTGCCGCAGGTGGAGGATTAGCCTATTGAGCCGCGGCGCCGGCCTTCAGGCATTTTCTTAAAACGCAGTTTCACTGGCAGACCTATTTCTCTTCTGTTAAATTTCATTTAGAATTTCACTGACATTTTAATTTTTTTCTTAATCCTTATTCATTAAATGTTGAGTTCATTGTCTAGAAATCATAAAAACAGTAAGTTTTTTATGGTAACAAATTACAGCAAAGATACCTGTGGAATAGTTTTTCCTTGTGACCACTCATCCAAATTTTCTCCTGGTCCTGCCAACTTTCTGGCTCACAGTGCTCATGTTTAAGATTCACTGGATCCTAGAAGTCTGGTACCAGTCTCTGTGCAGATATTGGCCCCTCACAGACCTGTGCCTAGTTCTGGGCTCAGTACTCCCAGGGCACACCTCGCCCTGGTGAGGCTGCTATATGTGGTCACCGCACTACAATCTCAAGTGTTAAGTTTAGTGTGTTTATGTACAGGTGGAGACAAATGGGTTCCTAATCAAATGTGCAGTTGATCTCCAGTGTTTGTGCTAAACCTTGCCCATGACGGAGGGTGCAGGAATTGTAGTGTAGATCTTAGGACTACTAAACTATTGTACTGAGTGAGAATGTCAGGGGTTCTGACTCTAAAAGAAAAATAGCCATGCAGATGTGCTGATAGTTGTTGGCAAACAACATAGAACAAAACTCTTCCTTTTCAAAGCTTACAAGTTGAACTAAGCCAGAAGAACTTAGCTTTATTTGTTCTACAAAATGTCAGTACCCAAAATATTTGCTCCAAAGGAGAACTGCTGAGGTTTATATTAGCTCATTGGATGTGCTTGTGATCAATATTGGATTCAGCTGTATTGTCTTGCTTACTATCTAGGAAGTAATGTTATCCAGTATCTACAGCTAGCCAAAAATTCCACTGTGTACCCTCCAGGTTGCTCTGTAGCCCCTCTTTCCCTTGTACAGAGGCTGTGAACAGGACTTGTAAGCTGACAGCCACTCATTACATTTTCTGCAGAGTTAGTCATGTAGTGATACCCTGGTCTCAATTATCATATCCTGGCTGTATCCACTTGAATTCATTTGTTAAAATCCCGTGAATTGCCTGAGGTTTCCCAGAATTGGAGTTCTTTGGTGAGCTCCAGGTTTCTGGAGGCCTTTTGTAATCTCTGCTCCCGGCCTTGTTTCATCACCTGTATTGGATTGACTGGTGGTTCCTGGAAAAGACTTGTCCATGTCCTAATACCCAGAATCTACGATGACAAATTAAATATCCCTAAACTTAAAAATCAAAATACAAAATTATCTAAATATTAAGATCTCTTGAGTGCTGAAATGATGCCATAAGTTTGGTGGTTCAGTGTATGCAAAATATGTTCCATGCATAAAATTATTAAAAATATTATATACAATTACCTTCAGGCTATGTGTGTAAGATATATGAAATGTAAATTAATTTCATGTTTAGATTTGGGTCCCATCCCAATCATACCCCATTATGTAAATGCAAATATCCCAAAATCTTCACCCAAGTCCAAAACACTTGTGGTTCCAAACATTATGGATAAGGTATCTTCCATCTGTTTTAGCATATGTGGTAAATAGTTAAGGATTGGA
The DNA here is from genome assembly GCF_964237555.1 of Oryctolagus cuniculus. NCBI lineage: Eukaryota > Metazoa > Chordata > Mammalia > Lagomorpha > Leporidae > Oryctolagus > Oryctolagus cuniculus. Next base: position 110,599,746 of record NC_091434.1, read on the forward strand.
GAAGAGGAGCTTATCCTGAATAATCCAAGTAGGACCTAAGTGCAGTATTGTGTGTCCTTATTAGAGAGACACAGAGAAGTGAAGGCACTGTGTGGATGAGAGCCAAGAGGGGAGCAGCCACAAGCTAAGGAGTGCTGTGGCAGCCCTCACTAGCTGGAGGAGGCAGGGAAGAGGTTCTCTTCTCAACCTAAGGGAGACTGGCCCTACTGCCAACTTCTGTGTTAGGGACTTCTGACCCAAGCTGTGAGAGAACAGATTCCTGTTGTTTTAAGCCCTATTCCCTCCTCTCCCCAGTCAGTTCATGACCATTTGTTACAGCTGCCACAGGAAACTGGACACTACTTGATTTATCCTGTTCCCCACTGGTGAGGACGTTGGCCCACCCACCTCGCCGGCAAACATTGTTGGAAAACAGCTACCCTCCATACCAACTTGTCCCTGTTACTGCCTTTGCATAGATGCCATCCATGGCTGTGAGGTATTGGACATGGGTATTTTCCCAGAGGAACATGTAGAAGCTGCTTTTAAGATCCCATTACATCCAAGTAGCTGCATTAAAATGAGAAAACACAGTGGTTTTTGTTTGTGATTTTAGCAAACATGTGCAGTAGTGGCCCTGAGTCTACTTCTTCTGTCTTTGCTGTGGACTATTTGTATCACTCATAATAATGAGTTGACATCCCTAATCTGTAATTCGAAAATGGGGCCTTTGTGACATGACTGGCTTGAAAGGACATCATGAGGGTGGTGTCATAGGATGAGATTAGAGCCCTTACAAGATGAGCCATGAAAGAGCTTGCTTCTTCCTTGTCTACTCTCTGCAATATGAGGAGACAGCAGCATGGTTTTCTATAAACAAGGAAGTGAGAACTCTCCAAAATATGACCAAGCTGGTACTCTGATCCCTGACTTCCAGCCTGCAGAACTAGGAGGCATGATTTTTTTTTGGTGGAAGCTACCCAGTCTGTGGATTTCTGTTCTCACAACCTGAGCCAACTGAGACAGTCCTCAGACTTCACTCTGTATCAGAGCATCTGATACTTAGGACTGTCTAATAAAAATATAACTTTGCTATTTTAATGGCATGGTTTTGTTGTTTGTTTTAACAGGGTACCAGGATTTCCACTTGTCAGTCTGGTGTCCTCCAAATGGCCAGTTACAGTGCTCAGTGCTCGTTGCCTTCTTGGTCAGAAATGAAGCCAGAATCCTAGGGAGCCCAAGGTCACAGATCTTCCTCAATTCAAAATATAGAGAAGTCTGTACAGTCTGGATTTATGTCTTTTGAGAATGAGTAACCTCACAAGCCAGCCTCTCGCTTGCACACATCATGCATGATCAGATAGTGTGAGAAGGGGCTGCAGGGTTGGAATATTGTTGGGTCATTTCTTGGCCTGCTCCTCAACTTGCTTTGCCTACCTGGCCCATGAAAGCATTTGAGTATGGGACACTGGTCTGGGGAATCCGGTGTCCTGGTGCTCTTAGGTGCCTCTAAGAGCAGGTACCTCTCCTTCAATAATCCATCATTTGGTTGTGGCAATCTCCAAATCAATTTTTTCTTATTCTGTAAGTTGATGAGAGATTTCTTAGTAATCATATCCTTTCTTTCTTGCCTGTACAGTAGTCTATATCAAAGAACACAGTTTTGAAGCACTGTCTTTTGTAGAAGGGATTGTGGCTAACAACTTCGGCAAGTACCTGTTTGTACTGGAGGATTTTCTTGATTTGGGCAGCCAATCTCCAGGCCTGAAGGATATTTTCTTTTCCATATAAACAAAAGATCATTATTAATATTTCTTTTCTGAAATAGATTTCCAAAGTCATTTATAGATTATTTGGAGCAGGGCCGGCGCCGCGGCTCACTAGGCTAATCCTCCGCCTTGCAGCGCCGGCACACCGGGTTCTAGTCCCGGTCGGGGTGCCGGATTCTGTCCCGGTTGCCCCTCTTCCAGGCCAGCTCTCTGCTGTGGCCCAGGAGTGCAGTAGAGGATGGCCCAAGTGCTTGGGCCCTGCACCCCATGGGAGACCAGGATTAGTACCTGGCTCCTGCCATCGGATCAGCACGGTGCACCGGCCGCAGTGCGCCGGCCGTGGCGGCCATTGGAGAGTGAACCAACGGCAAAGGAAGACCTTTCTCTCTCTCTCTCTCTCACTGTCCACTCTGCCTATCAAAAAAAAAAAAAAAAGATTATTTGGAGCAGGAAAACTAATGGGAGTAGACAGTCAATGAGCATTTTCTGACACTACCTGATTCACGGCCCCAGTGTCCTTTTCCTTTTCTCATTCCCCAACTCAAAGCCTGATGTGCCCTGAAGGCAATTGCTAGCCTGTTCCAGCGTGCGGAACGAGGAGCAGGAACTCCAGCATACAGAGAGTCCATTGTAATAGATACTTATGTGACCCGTGGGATACGTAGTGAATACTGTCTGCTCTTGGACTTGTTAGTGTCAGATAATTCTACACTCGGTATCATTTTTACTTTTAGATAAGGTCAGTTTTTGAAAAAAAAAAAATAGAAGCTGAATTAGATCTACAGCTATGTTATTATCCAGTGATACCCTCTTCCATCAATAAGCCCCTCCCATCTTCCTGCACTCTCTGGGTTGGTCAGACCAGGATCTGACTTTTGGCTTTACCACATACTAGCTGGTCTAAGCAAGTTACTTAACCTCTGTGGCCTGTATATGCTCATACACAAATCAGGACAGTCAAACCTACTTCAGGAAGTTGTGCCAAAAAATGCCCAACATGTTACCATATTTAATTCCATATCTGACATAAAATACTAACAGCTATAACTGTTAAAGTTATTACTACAACCCACTGAAATTGCTACAAAATGTGGATGAGATTGACTTTAGTGGTAACCTCAACCCTCTAAACACAGCTAAGAATCTGAAAACAAATAAAAAAGGCTTTGTATTATAGCTAAGAGAATTGCCAGTGAATCAATATACTGAATTGCAGGTACTTTATTTTTTGTAGAGTATTGTGCTTCTCGTAGCTTACTTGTACGTTGTGTTCTACGTTGTTGACCAACTTCGTTATAAGATTCCCATGATCTCTTACACAACCCAGTAAGAATAATATTGTATCGATGTGAGTAGCTGCTAGAGGCAAATATGTTAATAACAGTGTCAGACAAGTGACAATAAGGAAAGTATAGGAAAATTATGGTATATACTAGCAATTGTTGTAAATGGTCACTGTTAAGTTAAATTACATACAGGTCACAACATGCAAATTTAACAGAATATGCTACATTTTGGGAAAATAATAACTGATCATTTTTCAAAGTTTGTGTGATTGAATTAGTACTTACCCAAAAAAGTCACTTACTTCTGTCTTTTATTTTATCCTTACTGAAGAATCTTAAGACTAATAGTAGTTTATATTCTCTTTGGGCACCTGAGAAAATATGTTCTGAAGTGTTAATTCCCTCTAGAAATTTTTTTCTGAGATTGATAATTTTTTTAATGCTCTTACTCAGCCAGATTCTCAGGCCAAGCAAAGTTTTACTTTTTTTTTTTTTTTTTTTCGCTTTTATTTGACAGGTAGAGTTATAGACAGTGAGAGAGAGAGAGAGAGAGACAGAGAGAAAGGTCTTCCCTCCGTTGGTTCACCCCCAAAATGGCTGCTACAGCCGGCACTACACCGATCCAAAGCCAGGAGCCAGGTGATTCTTCCTGGTCTCCCATGCGGGTGCAGAGGCCCAGGCCTCCGGGCCATCCTCCACTGCCTTCCCGGGCCACAGCAGAGAACTAGACTGGAAGAGGAGCAACCGGGACTAGAACCCGGCGCCCACATGGGATGCCGGTGCCGCAGGTGGAGGATTAACCAAGTGAGCCATGGCACCGGCCCTGAGATTGATAAATTTAACATGCAAGTAGAAATTCAAAGTAATGTAATGCATATGCTGTTAAATAAATGAATATAAAACTTCAAAATTTAATAACTGAGCAGTTGAGCAAATTATAAATGAATTGTAGCTGTCATATACATAAATTTTACCTTGGCATATAGACTACAGTTTGGGAAAATGCCATTTGTATAAGAAAAAATATTTTTGGAATCATCACAAAATATTGATACTAGAGGGAATTTGGGAATTCTAGTTGAGCTCCCTTCTAGGTGAGGTCACCTGTACAACTCCTGATATACATTTGGGGTCATGAAGAGTTTGGCAAGTTCATATCACAGCTCAATCACTTGACAGTCTGTTTGACCTTGAGCTAGTCACCTAACCTCTCTGTCTCAGTGGTTCATGTAGTTTCCTGGAGAGAGTGTTGATAACAGTCACACATAAATTCTATGTGTATTACCTTGAAAAATATTTAATGCCTGTTAAACAAAATAAAGACTGGAATAGATATAAGTGCCAGTAAATTGTTATTGTTTTTATTTTATGGTCATTTAAATGAGGAGTTGTGCTAGCTGAAAAAAAAAAGGCAAGGGTGTTTGTCATATGTTTTGTGGGTTCTACATGCTGCAGTGATCTCTATGAATTGCCCTGTATGAGTAGAACCATTAGCTAATGGTTCTAGCTATCAATGCTTGTGGTAGTTTTCGTGTCAGTCATGTTCACGGCTTCCAGCTCAAGGAAGTAGTTGTAGGGAGGGACCATTACTACTTGAAAGAAGAGATTCCCTAGCCTGTCAATGAATTTCTTGTCTTACAGATCCATTTAGTGCTGTAGAAGCAAAAAATTTTTTAAAAAATCACACTTTAGCCCATAAACATGTACAAGTATTATTAATAAAATTCTTAAAAATAAAATTATTTCTCATTTTTCATTTATTTGAAAGGGAGCGAGACAGATCTTCTATGTGTTAGAGCAAACCAGGAGCCTAGAATTCCATCTGGGTCTCCCACATGGGTGGCAGGGGCCTGAGTACTTAAGTAATCTCTGTTGCTTTCCCAATCACAAAAACTTGGATGGATGAGAAGCGAAACAGCTAGGACACAAACCAGTAATCCAATTTGTGTTGCAATTCATGGTTTAACCACTGTGTCACAATACTTGCTTCTGTCTGTGACTTTAGATGGCCAAGTTAAAAACATGTGACACCTTCATCAGGGGGATACCCACAGTAACAACTTGAAGAAAGAACTTGAGTCTTTGTGGCTCCAATCAAAATATCCCTAATAGATTGTGCTAGAAATATAGATTTCTTTAGCTGCAATTACTTGGAAACTTCTGAATTCACTTCCTCTTGTTCTTGTCTTTCTCTAGGTCTGTTCCTTGCTAACATTTAGTGAAGTATTGATGTTGTAATTAATAAGGTATCAAGCTCTCTTCTAAAATTTAATTCTGCCCACAGTATACATCAGCATCTTTTGACAATGCATCACACTTTCACAGACACTTTACCCACTTAGAAATATGCAGTGGTATCTTGTTTACCAGCTCCATGCCCCTATTATACCTACCTTATAGGTACGTTTCACTGAATGACATAATCTTAATTTCCTAGTCTTGGAAGTATGCAAAGTAAAAGCCATTGGTTTCTCAAAATACAGATGTAGTTTCCCTCCCCAATGCAAATAAACACTTGCTTTGGTAGATTGCTCCATACTGGAGATACGAGCATGTATTTAGTCTTCCTTGAAGATAGTCTCTGAGAACCATTCTCTGCAATGTAGGAGAAAGTTTTGTTTAGTTGCCTGTTTATAAATCTTGTTGCATTATACTTAAACCATCAAAGACAGGGAGAAGGGTAGGAGAAAATTAGATGGCAATAATTATGGTAAATTGAAGGCAGGAAGTTCATTTTCTTTGTCCCATTCTCCAGAGTGGTAATTAGAATAATTTACCTGGTATTATCATTCTTTGTAAAACAACTAAAAGCATATCAGAAATGCTAGACATGTATAAAATGTGGTTATCTTTTTAGATCCATCATCATATTTTCTGAAACATTTAGTCAAGTGCATTATCCAGGAAGATGTAGATCTCTTAGTAACATGGTGTTGGAGCAAGGCACACATGCTAAACAGCAGTGACAGGCAACTGGGAATGAGTTGGAAATCTCATTTGTAAAATGTTCTTTCTTAAATTAACAAAATCATCATTCATGTAAAGTTGATACATAGAGAGGATGACTGATAAAACAGGTTTCTTTATGAGTTCAAGGAAGAAAGCCACTCAGTTTTGCGTCTGTATCTCCAAATAGCATATAATGATAGAATGATTATATAGTAAATCATGCTAATTACTTTCTTCCACAGCTGTTGTTTTCAATATGGGGAGATTGTAATTGTTTAAAATAAGTGTTTAACTTTCTTCCATATTTAATGTACTAAATACAAGTAAATGAGGTTTTCAACATCTTTTTAAAATGTTTTATTTATCTTTAATCAAAGATAAATTGACTCAATTTTCAGAATTAAATAAGATGCCATAGTTTACGTTTGCTTATTAAGATCTATTTGATTGCATGAGCCCTGCATTTTAGTGCTCTTATGTAAGTATAATTAAAACTTTTTTTTGAGTCATTCTCTTTTCATACTTTGTGATGATCTAGATCTAGTGGTTATCATCCTTAGCTTATATTCTGAAATACATTTATGGATATGTATGCAGGTTTTTTACATGACAAACATGTTTTATGTTGTAAAATACATGCAGTGAATGAAGACATTCACTAATTTCTCTTTATGTGAAACAGTTTTACATCTCCTTTGAACTTTCTATGAAAAAGCTTGGTCTGTGTCTACAGAGTTAATCCCAAATGTGTATTGAAGGGCTGTGAGGTACAAGCAACTCTGGGTCATAGACATTCACTTTCAGAGTAAGTATCCCTCGTGAATTATATAGCTGACAGTCATTTCAGCGAGAAGAAGGCATGTATATCTCAAAACTTGTATATAAATAAAAGATAGCCAGCTCTTGGGAAGGATGCTGACATAAGAAATTGCATGGGAAGAAGTTTCTGATATTATAAATAAGATGGTTTCTTTTTCAAAAGATCTGAGTAATACAGTGACAGAGAAATGATGTGAGGGGTGGGAGGGAGGAGAGAAAGAGAATATATGAATGAGAGAGATGTATCCACTGATTCATTTCTCAAATGGCACTAACAGCCAGAGCTGTGCTATGTGGAATGCAGGAACCAAGAACCGCATCCTGATCTCCTGTATGAGCAAGAGCTCAGCTATTTGGGCCATTGTCTGCTGCATCCCAGGAACATTGTCCTGAAGCTTGACCAGAAGCAGAAGAGCCAGGACATGAACTGGCTCTTAGATATGGGTTGCTAGTGTTGCAAGCAATAGCCTATCCCTCTGCACTACAGTACCAGCCCCGATAAGATAATTTGTAACAACACTTTACTTGAAGGAGAAACAAAGAGGAAATCCTGGAAGTTGGATGAAGAAATACAAAGTGCTTATAATAAATATGAGTGTATAATAAATATATGTATGTATAAATAAATATATGTACTAATGTTAGTATTTGGCACTATCTGTAGTTTCAGGCATCCACTGGGAGTTGGGGAACATATGCACTGTGGATGGGGGAGACTACTATATTTCCTTGTTTCTGTGACCTTATATGCCCTTTCAGCTGCCATATGTGCCGTCAGTCATGGCTATTAGAAATTTATTCTTGTAATATGACCCTTGATTTCTTGCATTTAGATTTGTTTCTCATTTTTTTTTTTTTTTGCACTTTTGGTTTAGGGATGCTTGACCTATACTGCTTTGCAGTCCATTAACTCTGCCCACCAACCCTCTTCTATAGCATTTATCATATGCTGCCTCTTTTTGTTAGTCCTATATACATGCTTAATTTCTTAATTATATTGTAAAGCTCAGGGTGGTGGACATGTTTAATGTACTTCATTTTCTAGGGAAAGGAACCACACAACTTATATTTCCATCCAAGGATCCATTCATCCAGTAATTAATTGGTCTTGATATTTCTAGATGCAATGAAACTTAGATAAAATTTCTGTTCTGTACTGAAAAAGAGTTTATTACTGCTTACCGATGGCATGACCAAGTGTGTCAACAAGATAGTAGACCATGAGCACCATGCAAGAGGTGATCTAGGAGGTGCTGAAGGAAGAAAAGTGGGCCATCTGGCAGTGGGGCAGGGAAGGACTCCACAGAGAAGGTTTTCCAAGTGAAGCTTAGAAAGAAAGCTAAGTGAAGATTAGTTAATGGAAGATTTTGAGAAAATGATGTCCAGGTAGAGTATTAAGTGCAGAGATACAAAAGAGCCCGGAATGTTTGAGTCACTACAAGTGTTTTTGTTTGTTTGTTTGTTTGTTTTTTTAAGATCAGAGAAACAGGGATAATGAAGAAAGGCAGGAGAGAGGAAAGAAACAGGAGAGAGAAAGCAAAAGGAAGAGAGGAATGTATGCCTTGATTTTGGGAAACTTTGGGTGTAAGTAAAAGCAGTGGTCCCATACCAACCAGCAAAAGCTTGTACACTGAGGGCTACTCTCCAGTGGCCAGATTAATGTTAGTCCAAGATCCAGGCCTACACATAGATGAGAGCTTATTCAGTGTGAAGTGTAGGAGTCGCCACCATACAAAATGTGATGATTTCTGTATGTTCTAGAAAGTTGGGAAAACAGTCAAATGAGCACAAAAAAAGCTGAAGAAAATGAAAAAGATTCTATCTCTACCTTTTACAGTAATAGAATCTCTGTACCTGAACAGATGGTGCATTTCACCAAAGGGAAACAAATCTTTTCACATCTTCTGTATTAAGAAAAAATTTAGCAGCCTTGTTATGGGATTTGGCATGTTATTTTTATTGTATTTCTTTTAAAAAGTTTATGTCAAAAAGGTTTATGACATGATAGGTGATCCTGGCCATAGCTACTGGCCAAAGCCAACGTGCTTGACTTCTCAGAGAAAGTATCTGCTTACCTAACTAGAAAATGTATTTTGATGGGAAACTAAAATATATGGCAATGCACTATTTATGGATTGCCACTCAAATGAAAATGCATTTTAATATGTAATTGAAAGACAAAACAAATTTATAATGCCTTCTGAATTTCAAAATTTGCATTGAATAGTGGTCAAGGGCAAGGAAACTACTCAGCATAGGATGCATTCAACATTTATATCCTTTGCACACCAATCTTCTATTTTTATTTATATGATCATTTCCTGACAAACATAATATGAACAATGTCTGCAGAATTTTTATTGACAAAGTACAAAACAATACTTTGCACGTGTATAAAACCATCTGCTAACATTGCCTGTCAAAACGTTTTCATGTTAATTTTTCTTTTCTGTGTTTCCTAAAGGCAATCATTTCCCATTAAATTAATCCAGGTCACCTTCAAGGCATTTATACCTTTTTTTCTAGCATTTCACTTTCTGTGGGAAGTCCCTGGGTATGTAGATTCCATTACTAAAATTCCTAAAACCAAAGCAGGGTCCTGGGTAATATAAGTATAATATACAGTTTTTTTCCCCTAATATAGAACCAGAAGGCTAAGTGCAAATATAGTATTTCATTTTGCAATTAAGTTCGGGTGAATTATTCAAACTACAAAATGAGAAATATGCCATGATTACCATTATTCAAACCCCTGTAATTCTCCTTCGTTCTCATTCCTTAAATGCAAACATAGCTGAAGGTGCTCTATTAGTAAAGCACAACGCAAGTTATGGCCTTCTTGCCTGCAGATTTCTGAAGAAAAATATTTTCAAACACTTTAAATCTTGCTCATTTAACGAGACTAGAGAATCAGCCCACTGAAAAATCCTCACTCGTGCTCCAGGACTTTTTTGTAAGATAAGTTCTTCCCCTTCCTTCTCTCTCTCTCTCTCTGTCTCCGCACATATTTGATAGCTATAACATGGACAGAATAGCCCTTGACTGAATTACAGGCACAAGAACAGAGATAAAAAGTATACATATTTATGGGGTACTATAGGACGTTTATAAACAGGTTGACATTGTGTAATGTTTAAATACGGCTAAACATATCCAACTTCTCAAACACTCTTTTATGGTGAAAAATTAATCCTTTCTCCTTTTTCTTAACTCTGTACCCATTAAGCAACCTTCCTTCAGTGCTCACTCCCCATATTTTCTCTCAGAGTATTGTAACCACCATTCTGTCAACTTCTGTAAGATCAACTTTGGATTCCATGAGTGAGATTGTGTGTTTCTTTGCCTAACTTGTTTCACTTAACATCATGACCTCTAGTTCCATACATATTGCTGCACACATGACAAGATTTCATCCTTTTTATGGCTGAATAGTGTTCCATGGTATATAGGTACCATATTTTTTGTACATTTGCCACTGGATATTGTGAATGGTACTACAGTAAGTATGGGAGTACACATCTCTCTGTTGATTGATTTTACTTTCTGGGACTGCTGGACCATGTGGTAGTTCAGCTTTAATTTTTTGAGAAACCTCCATGTTATTGTCTGCAATTGCTGCTCTACTTTACATTCTCACCAACAGTTGGCAAGGGTTCGCTTTTCCCCACGTCCTCACCAGCACTGTTATCTTCTATTTTTTTACTCCTACTGGAGTGAAGTGATATCTCATTGTGGTTATAATTTCCATTTTCCTGATGTTTATGGTTGCTGAGCATTTCTTCAGGTAACTATCATTCATTTGTATCTCTTTCTTTGAAAAAAATGTGTTTGGATGTACTGCTCAGTTTTTAAATTATTTTTCTCATTGAGTTCTACGTATTTCTCATCTCATAATATTTTCTTCCATTCTTGGTTGGCACTTCATTTTTTTGATTATTTCATGTACAGCAGCTCTTTTGTTTGATGAACCCCCTTTAGTCTATTTCTGCTTTTCGTTTCCTGTACTTTTGATGTCTTATCCAAAAAAAAAAAATCATTTCCCATTCTAGTGTTATGAGACATTTCATGTTTTCTTCTGGTAGTTTCATAATTTGAGATTTTACATTCAGATCTTGAATCAATGTTAAGTTGATTTGTGTAAGAAATAAGTGTTCTAATTTCATATACATTTCTAATTTTCCCAGCACAATTTATTGAAAAGACTGTCATTTCTCCAATTTATGTTCTTGATAACTTTGCCAAAGCTAAGTTGATTTTCAACATACAGGCTTACTTCTAGGGTCTCTCTTTTGTTCCATTGGACTATGTCTATTTTTCTGCCAATACCACATTGGTATACTTACTGTAGCTTTATAATTTATTTTAAAGTCAGGTAGAATATGCCCCCTGCTTTGTCAGAACATAGTTTCATGATGAAGATTTTGCTTTCCAATGGCTAACTTACCACCTGCTATTAGATGTACTACCTACTACTTTGATATACAGTCAATGGGCTTTAGCATCCTCACCCCTAAAAGAAAGGTGTTACTTGGAGGAATTTAAAGCATGTAAAACATCTAAAACTGTACATAACAAGAACTCTTGTTGTTTAAGTGCTCAGTAAGCATATTTCTCATTTACTCTGAGGTCCAGAACAATTAGCAAGAGCCATTAAACAACAGGTCTCTCTAGATATTTTCCAGTTTGTTTTGCATGGGTATGCAGATACAGGAGCACAAATCTCTGCCTACAGTAATAATAGAGTCATTTAATCTAAAAAAAAGGTATTAAGGTCAGCACTGTGGCACAGCAGGTTAAGCCACAGCCTCCAGCACCAGCATCCCATTTGGATGTTGGTTCTAGTCCTGGCTCTTCCATTTCCTATTCAGCTCCCTTCTTATGGTCTGAGAAAAGCAGAAGAGGTAGCTCAAGTACTTGGGCCCCTGCTATCCATGCAGAAGACATAGAAGAAGCTCCCGACTTCAGTCTGGCCTAGCCATGGCCTTTGGGGAATGAACCAGTGGAAGATCTAGCTCTCTCTGTCTTTCCCCCTTTCTCTCTAACTCTGACTTTCAAATAAACAAATATTTATTTATTTATCTCTATTTGTTTATTTGAAAGTCACAGTTAGAGATATTTAATTCACTGACTCAACCCTCCAGATGGCTATAACTTCTGGGGCTGGAGCAGGCAAAGCCAGGAGGGTGGCACTCCGTTTGGGTCTCCAGTGAGATCGTAGGGATACAAGGACCTGAGCCTCCTTCCACTGCTTTCCCAGGCTTGTTAGTAGAGAGTTGGATTAGAAGTGGAACAACTGGAATTCAAACTGGTGCTCATATAGGAGGATGGCATCACAGGTGGCAGCTTAATCCACCGTGCCACAATACTGGCCCCAAGAAATTTAATCTTGAAACAGCTGGCAGTCGACCTTGTATAGCCACAGGACAGGCCTATAAAGTGTGATGGGTGAATGGTGCCTATAAAAGATTTCGAACCCTTTAGAGTTGTTGATATTGGAGAGTTAAGCATTAGAAATTCATTTATTTTCCTTTAGGTTATTGCCTCCTCAAAGGCAGAGACTCTTGGAAGAAAAGATAGGTTTGGCTATGAGAATAAAGACAAACTTGTAGTAGAATCGTATTTCTTCTACTTTGTTATGTGATACAATTGACTTTAGTTTCTTAACTTGCAGTTTTAGCCACTATAAAATAAGAATAATTTATTAAGTTGCTACGTGGAGTAGAGATAATATAAGAAAATCAAATATTGGAGAGCCTAGGATACAGAGATACTTGATTTTGCTGCTGCTCACATTTCAACTCACCACCGAGGAGTTTGTCAGATGGTTCTGAATCAGAAAGTAATTGAAAGATTCCTTTGGTAAGAAAGAGAGGGAAAAGAAGTACCAGTCAATGCTAGAAAGAAGGGTGGCAGGGGAACGAATGAAAATTAGAGGATGAATCCAATGAAAGCAAACTTCCCCTCCTGTTGTGAACCCTGAGTCATTGCTTGCGCTGGAGTTTATCTTTCCTATCATGCTCTTTTACATATGAATAAAAATTATTTCATAAAATCAGGGATATGATCCTTCAAAAATTTTTGCTATGAACTATGATTTTTCCTTAAACCTCTGTCCGAGAAAAATCAAGATGAAGCCACAGAAGACTGAGCAGTAGACATTTGGGTTGTCCCCCATATCAGGACTTGAGCCCCAGACTGAACTGCACTGTGTGTCTTGGATGTAGCTTACCATCTTTGAAACATGGAGAAAGCAATCCAACCTGGGGGAAAAAAACTCAAGGAACCTTTGGAAATTCCATCTATGTATAAAACACAATGAAATGAGTTAAAATGTAACCAGCTTGGATATCACAGTATTTATATTGAAACGTAATATTGAGAATGAATGCATTTCTGTCATCTGGTTTATTTTTCATGCTGAAATTTGACAACACCTATCTGGGTCAGAACATGTACACTGTACTGGGAGCATCCTGTCGGTCACTTCCCTGTCTGTCACTTCCTGTTCCTACTTTGCCATGGTTCAGTTTCCTCATCAGTAAGATGTGTATTTCATGACACAGGTTGTTAATAAATGTTACAGGCTAACTAATTATAACCCAACGTTATTTATGAAGTCAGCAGATATTCATTAGGCATCTCTCACATATCGAGCATTACATTAGACATGAACAGTTATAGAAGATAGCATGTGATAAGTCCATATCTGCTGCACACTGGAGGGTTACTAAAGAACCAGCATGATGAACGTAGAGTGATAAGCCGTGGTTTGGTCCTGAACCTTAGGCTGGATGGCCAACAATGAGGGCTTTAGGAAAGAAAACTATGTGACATGTAGAGGATTTGAAGAAGCTGACTAGTGCTGTGGGCTGGAGGCAAGGGCAACTGGTCCAGATAAGGGGATCAGCTGGGCAGAGACTAAGGTGGGAAACAGGAAAAATGAAACAGATATGTGAAAGACACAGTTTTCAGAGTCAACAGAACTGGGGGTCATCTACATGGGTGAGTGAATGGCAAGCAAAGCTGGAAGGGACTCTAGGGTAAGGGGGCAGGATTCACGGTAGTAACCACAGAGGAACTTTTAGAAGAGATCTTGGTTGGGGCATCACATAATATGTTTTTGTTTCTTAATTTTATTTCATCCTGTTTAAAGCATTCTGTTGTGATTTGAATGTGTCTCCTAAAGGTTCATGCATTTGAAAGTTAGTCCCCAAATTCCTATGTCTGTGGTACTTGGAGGTGGGATCTTTGGGAGATAGTCAGGATCAGATGAAGTCGGAAGGTTGAGGCTCCCATGTTGGTATGAATGGCTTTATAAGAAGAGGGAGAGACACCTGAGCTAGTGCACTTGCTCCGTCTCACTCTATTACAACCTTTGCCATGTTACGATGCAGCAAGAAGGCCCTTCCAGATGCTGAGTAGATACTGATGACATATTCTTGAACTTAGCAGCCTCCAAAACTGTGAGCCAAGTAAACTTTTATTCACTGTGGTTTTCAGAAAATAGACTAAGCCAGGGTATAGGACTTGTTAGAAATAAATGCAATGTAGTGAGGCACAGTCAATCATGCACCAGGCACAGCCTAGGCAGAAGGCAGCTGTGGTGAATATTTCTGCACTGATGTGTCAGAGATGTCTTTTACAGCAGAAGACAAAATCTGTATGGGGTTGTGAAAGGTAGAGAAAGCAGCCACAAGATCAGCAAGGGAAAGAAGACAAGTACAGGGACGGGGAGCAGCTTGTATTCAGGTTCGGGGTGAAGAAGGGCACAAGAAGTGGAGGTCATCAGAAAACCACCCTGACTGCAGTAGGATGGATGACGGTAAAAGCCCCCTGCCTGTGGGGACCATAATGACACAAATACTAAGTAATTTCCCCAACTGTCTCGGAGCACACGCCCTGAAGGCAAGTCCTGGCACAATGAGAGGTCCTGTAGCCAGGACCTCTGGTATTTATGTTGGGGGAAGCACATTAGTTTGCCATGACAGGAACAAATAGTTTGCAATGTGTCCTGCATTTTGACATTTCAAAAAACACTGTCCTTAAAGGAAAAACAGGTCCTCGCATACAGAAATTTTACTGGAAAGAAGCACAGGCATATTCAGTGCCTGTGAATGCTGAGGAGTAATCCTGGGGATCAGAAGGAACAAATTGGCTGTACTGGGTCTGGAAGCAAGAGAACTCCAGAAATGCAGAGGTCTCCAGAAAGAAGATTGGGAAGGGAGGAAAGGTGCTTTATTGTTTGCTTCAGATATTGCCAATGGTTGAATATATGTTAAAAAGTTTACATCTAAAATCCTAATGAAAAAGTGTTCTGTATAGCTCTGTGAATGTATGTGTATGTCGGTATAGTGAGCCCTCTATTCCCAGGGGTTCTGTGTCTATGGAATTAACCAACTGTGAATATTCAAAGAATATTCCAGAAATTCCCAAAAAGCAAAACTTAAATTTGCTACATGCCAAGTATCATGCTGAATCCACTCCAAATGAAATGATATTAGGTATTATGAGTAATCTTCAGATAATGGAAAATATACAGGAGAATATGTGTAGGTTAAATGCAAATATTTCACCATTTTATATGAGAAGCTTAACAATCTGCATTTTTTTTGTCCTAAGGATATCCTGGTACCAATCCTACCCTTCAATGCCGAGGGACAACTTTTATGTACATATTCACATATAAATATGTAGATGTGTATTATACATGCACCAATGCCTTTGAGACTTAATCCAGAGATAGGTTTGCTGCTGGGTAAATTCTAGTTCTGAAACAAGGGACAAGACAATATTATACATACTTCTGAGATAGACTCCATACATCCCTGCCTGTTCATAGTCATGGTAAGAATGTTGAGATTCTACTTGTGTGGAGGCTGGACTTCATGTTTCTGCTGACCAATGGAACTCAGCAAACTTGATGGGATTCCACTTCTATGGTGACAATAGGAAAAGTGTGACTGCTGGCTTAGTAGAAAACTGTGTCCCTTGGATTCTTTGCTGGCTTGCTTTGATGCAGCAAAATGCCATGCTGTAGAGACCCATGTGGCAAGGATCTGAGAGCTGCTGCTGCCCAGAATCCAATGAGGCAGTGAGTTCTGACAGCAGCAAATGGATTTAGAAACCAGTTCTTCTCTCATGGAGCCTTGAGGTGACTCCAGCCTCAGCCTGAACCTGCGTAGAAGCCTTGAGATAATCTGAGGTAGAGAACACAGTAACGGAGATTCCAGACACACAGAGATGGTGAGACAGTAACTATGTGTGTTGTTGTAAGGTACAGTTGTGAGTTAAAGTAGTCTATGCCTTATTCTTGGGGGAATGTGTTCCAAGATGTTCTGCAGATGCCTGAAACCAGAGGTAGTACCATATCTAATATTTATATACTGCTTTGTTCCTATACATTCATGCCTAGTATCAAGTTTACTTTGTCAGCCAGGCACAGGTTAACAAAAATACCTAATAATAAAATAGAAAAAATACTGTTTTAAGTAAAACAAGGGTTATTTGAACACAAATACTGTACTACTATAAAAGTCTTCCTGATAAAGAAGTTAGCTAAGTCTCTACATGGCAGGCAACATATATAATGTGGATATTGGGGACAAAGGGATGATTCATTTCCCAGGTAGAACAGTGTAAGATTTATTACATTACTCAGAGCTGATGTTCTATTTAAAACTTAAGAGATTTTTTTTTTCTGAAATTTTTCATTTATGTAGCAATCCCGGGTACTTGATATTCTGGTTAAGGTAAACCTACTTTGCAATTTACCCTACAGACAGTGAACGTAGATACATGTAATGTTTTTAACTATACCTTTGAAGTGTTAAGTCTTGTTTGAAGATGATTGACCTGCTATCAGATGAGGATAGTGTAGTCTTGACTGATTGGAAGACTGTTAGAATAGTTAAGTGAGAGGGGATAGAGCATGATCTAGGCAGGGGCATTAGGCAAGGACAGGGGAAGAATTGGCACTGCTTGGAAAGTGGAGGGATTTTGGTGGGATGGAGCAAGTAGTAGAAAAGAACCTTCAGACTTTCATCCCAACTGACTATGGCAGCAGCAGCATTGTCAGAACAGGAGAAGCTTGTGAGGATATTTCCCACACAGAGGGATTTAATCCAAGTACATAAGTGTCTGAAAAACAGAAGGGAAGATCAAGGAGCAAAATTCAGGAGGCCTCCTTTTGCAGTTAAGTTCAAGTAGAAGCATCTCTGAGTTGGAAGGTTCCTGATACTACACAAAGGTGGAGGAATTGCAGGAACTGCTACCATTGTCAGAGCAGTGCTGTAGACCTGACACCGTTAACACACAGCAGGGTACTGAGTCCAACCAACTGTGGCAAAACCTGACCTTCCTGAAGTATGTATGGTCACCACCACTGCTTTCAGGGAAAGAAAAATGCATGCCACTTTTCAGCCTTCAAAATGTTGCGAGTCTACCTAGAACCTGAAAGTCGATAGTATACCCTGAAAAAAGGCAGTCTCCAGGATTCTTGCTCCTGAGCCATGAGGGAAGGTATCATAGAGGGTGCAAATTCCAGGACAGGAGGAGGCAGAATCTAACCATATTATTACTGGCACCTGTTGATGCGCTGAGTATGAGGCTCTGGTGGATCTTGAATTGAACGTGTTTGAAAGGTGACCAGAAAGTTAGCAGAGTTTGTAGATCTAGGTTTGGATATTTAAAGCAAAGGAGTTTGTAAATGAGTTTGAGGATAGAGAGAGACAGCAGAAATGGAGAACAGAAGGCTGAGTTCTCGCCCATGAGGGGTGGCCATGAAAGCAAGAGAGAGCAAAACTTTAGGAAGGAAGGGGTGGCCAGTATTATGTGTACATGCTTAATGGAAAAGACCATTGGATGTGGTATCCTCAGGTTCATTTTTGATAGTCACTGGGAGAATAGTGTTGAGGGGAAATCTCAGATTAGAGGTAATTGTTGAGGTTAATTTGTTAGTGGAAAATGTGAAAGCAGGACATAGCAACTATTCTTTAGAACAGGTATGAATAAACTGCAGTACTGTAGTGGATGCAAAGGGAGATTTTATTATGATAAAGTTGATGCTAACTTGGTTGTTAGCTGACACTTTTTTTAAAAAGGAGCTGATAATGGAAAGAGATAGGGCCAGGATGAGAGCAACGGTCCAGAGCAGGCATGAGAAGATGCGACCCAGGACTCCAATAGTAGCTGTGGAAAGAGGACTCCAAGGCGTCCATGTCTGTGTGCTTTCTAGTGGCAATGCTGGTGAGATGATAATGAATGTTCTGAATTCCCCAGAGATCAGAGAGTGTGAACAACCATATTTTTAGAGCAATTATACTCAGTTTTAAGAGTAATTATACTCATTCTGTCCAAATTGGAAATCTTGAAATGAGCACCACTAAAAACTGCCAGTCCACGTGGATAACGAAGTCCACCCTCTGAATTGATGCCCTTCCTGTGTTGATGCCTGCAGTAGCCACACTGATTAACTGCTGTCTAAGAGCTCTGTTTTCACCCTAAGAACACTGATACTTGATTTACTCAACTTTGTTAATTTCTTGGCTGTAGAAAAATTGCAATGTCATTTTATAGTCCCTATTATAGCCTAACAAGAAATAGATAATTAAGTCCCAGGGGACCAGTGTTCTGCCAGGTTACTGCAGAACTGGTCCTTTCCTTCCCAATCTGGGGGAAATCTTTGCTCTTCACAATTAAATCTGCTCTTATTTTAGCACTGTTCTTAACTTGAGGGAGCCAACGATAATTGAAAGCAAGAAAATGTACTACTTACTACGTGGTTTTTTTAAATGAGTTTGTTACACAGGCACTAATATCTTTACTAATGTCACAGTAAAATGCCATGGATGAAAAGAAAGCAGAGGTCTTCCCAGTTTCCCATGTTTGTGTAGAGAGAGGAGAAAAGGACTTCTGATACTGGTTATGTAAATTAAAGGGCAGCATAGGTGTAGGATAGAAAAATAGTTAATGTTGGGTATGAGGAGACTTCAGAAATTTGTGGAAAGTAGAAGTAAATAATTATTTTGTTGCAAAACATTTTTTTAAACTTTTATTTAGTAAATATAAATTTCCAAAGTACAGCTTATGGATTACAATGGCTTCCCCCCCCCCCATAACTTCCCGCCCACCTGCAACCCTCCCATCTCCTGCCCCCTCTCCCATTCCATTCACATCAAGATCCATTTTCAATTATCTTTATATACACAAGATTGATTTAGTATATATTAAGTAAAGATTTCATCAGTTTGTACCCACACAGAAACACAAAGTGTAAAATACTGTTTAAGTACTAGTTATAGCATTACTTCACATTGGACAACACATTAAGGACAGATCCCACATGAGAAGTAAGTACACAGTGACTCCTGTTGTTGACTTAAAAATTTGACATACCTGTTTATGGCGTCAGTAGTCTCACTAGGCTCTAATCATGAGTTGCCAAGGCTATGGAAGCCTTTTGAGTTCACCGACTTCAATCTTATTTAGACAAGGTCATAGTCAAAGAGGAAGTTCTCTCCTCCCTTCAGAGAAAGGTACCTCCTTCTTTGATGGCCCCGTTATTTCCACTGGGATCTCATTCGCAGAGATCTTTCATTTAGGTCATTTTTTTGCCAGAGTGTCTTGGCTTTCCATGCCTACGATACTCTCGTGGGCTCTTCAGCCAGATCCGAATGCCTTAAGGGCTGATTCTGAGGCCAGAGTACTTTTAGGACACCTGCCATTCTATGAGTCTGCTGTGTATCTTGCTTCCCATGTTGGATCATTCTCTCCCTTTTGAATTCTATTAGCAGACACTAGTCTTGTTTGTGTGATCCCTTTGACTCTTAGGCCTCTCAGTGTGATTAATTGTGAACTGAAATTGATCACTTGGACTCGTGAGATGGCATTGGTACATGCCACCTTGATGGGATTGAATTGGAATCCCCTGGCACATTTCTAACACACAGCATTTTTTAGATCCCTGCAGACAAGGGTCTTTATAAAGTTCATGTAAAATGTATATTATGGGAAATAATTTAATTTCAATTATTTTGATCAAATTTATCTTTCAATTTTATTTTCCCACTATCCTTTGGAAATACCCTTATGTAGTTGTATATGATATCATGATTTCTTTTTAGTATTTTAATCAGCATAGAATATGATCACTCATAATTTGTCTAAAAAGACCTATCATATGGTAATTTAGCATTTATCAGTACTTGGTTTTTCTTAACCTTTATTTTATACTAACAGAATTGTGTTTCTTTCTGCCCAGCTTTTACATATCAAAATTTCTTTTTCATTGTTTCAGTGTGTAGATTCTATACCCCTTTCCTTGAAGTAGCTTTGCTGCTTTCTTTTTTGTACCATTGACAATTTAAGAATAAAGGGGCATTATTTTGGCCTAAGGTAACTGTATTTCTAACATCTATTTCACTGGGTAAGAATGTGCAATAATTAAAAGGAAACCTGTTAAAGTGAAATGAACACTATGAGAAACGGTGACTTGATCAGCCCTCGCCCTGACTGTTGATGAACAACTTAATATGTTATCCCTCTTAGTATTTTTTTTGTTTGTTCTACTTAATACTTTTGGTTGAATACTGTAATCAATACACAGTTATTCTCAAGTGTTGAAACTTAACTGAAAAGTGATCACTGTTAAATATAAGAGTGGGAATAAGAGAGGGAAGAGATGTGCAATTCGGGACATGCTCAAGCTGACTTAAACGACAGAGTTAGAAACATACCAGGGGATTCCAATTCAATCCCATCAAGGTGGCATGTACCAATGCCATCTCACTAGTCCTGGTGATCAATTTCTGTTCACAATTGATCATAATGATAGGACTAAGAGCCAAAGGGAGCACATAAACAAGACTAGTGTCTGCAAATACTTGCTGATAGAATAAAAAAGGGAGAGAACGATCCAACATGGGAAGCGAGATACACAGCAAACCCATTGAATGGCAGATGTCCTAAACAGCACTCTGGCCTCAGAGTCAGCGCTTAAGGCATGCGGATCCAGCTGAAAAGCCCATGAGAGTATTTCAGGCATGGAAAGCCAAAACACTCTGGCAAAAAAAAGATATATAAATATATAAATATAAATATAAATAAATAAATATATATATATATATATATATATATATATATATATAAATGAAAGATCTCTGCGAGTGAGATCCCAGTGAAAAGAACAGGTCATCAAAGAAGGAGGTACCTTTCTCTGAAGGGAAGAGAGAACTTCCACTTTGACTATGACCTTGTCTACGTATGATCAGAGTTGGTGAACTCAAAAGGCTTCCATAGCCTTGGCGATTCATGACAAGAGCCTAGGGTGATTACTGATGCCATAAACAAGAGTGTCAATTTGTTAAGTCAACAACAGGAGTCATTGTGCACTTACTCCTCATGTAGGATCTCTGTCCTTAATGTGCTGTACATTGTGATTTAATGCTATAACTAGAACTCAAACAGTATTTTTCACTTTGTATTTCTATGTGGGTGCAAACTGTTGAAATCTTTACTTAATATATGCTAAACTGATTTTGTGTATATAAAGAGAATTGAAAATGAATCTTGATGTGAATGGAAGGGGGGAGGGAGAGGGAAAGGGGAGGGTTGCTGGTGGGAGGGAAGTTATTGGGGGGGGGAGCTATTGTATCCATAAGCTGTACTTTGGAAATTTATAATCATTAAATAAAAGTTAAAAAAAAGAATGTGCAATAATGCTGTGTAAAAGCTTGTATTCCATGATAAGAAATACTTGAAGTTAGTCAGCTTTTATTTGTCAGCCTTGTGGTTAGGGAATTTTGCCATTATTAGTGCTGGTTTTACCATCACAGTTCTTTCATAGCATTGAATATTCTGATGTGGTTAATCTTTATTTTCTCACAGATATCTGTGGTCAAGAAGGATGTATTTACTAAACACTAGAGGAAATCTAGGCAAAAAAAAAATTGTTGCCAATACAGTTAATGGTCCACACCATACTCCTTGTATTCCTTCCTATTCAAACTCTTTCTGTTCTATCACTCCAGACTGTAATATCAACATTTTGCATTCATATTGAGGGTTTTTTGTTGTGTATTTTTTTTTTAGGATCTTGCATGGGACCATGCAGTGCTTATCTTTCTGTGTGTGGCTTATTTCACTCAACCTGAAGTACTCAGTTTCCATCACTTAGCTACAAGTGGCAGAATTTCATTCATTTTTTTTTATTTGACAGAGTTACAGATAGTGTGAGAGAGAGACAGAGAGGTCTTCCTTCCGTTGGTTCACTCCCTAAATGGCCGCGATGGCCAGAGCTACGCCCATCCGAAGCCAGGAGCCAGGTGCTTCTTCCTGGTCTCCGATGTAGGTGCAGGGGCCCAAACACTTGGGCCATCCTCCACTGCCCTACCAGGCCACAGCAGAGAGCTGGAGTGGAAGAGGAGCAACCGGGACTAGAACCCGGCGCCCACATGGGATGCGGATGCCATAGGCGGAGGATTAACCAAGTGAGCCACGGCGCCAGCCAGAATTTTGTTCTTTTTATCGCTGAAATATATTCTATAAATTGGGAAAAAATGTTAATAATAGGGAAAGTGAGCTTTGAGGTATATGTGATTGCATTACTACTTCACAGTTCTTGCTTGCTTTTTAAATAAAAAATTTTGCTGAAAAACTGTTGTATTAGAAAAAAAAAGTTTTGGAAACCAGTGAATCAGAGCCCCAAGTATGCCCACTGAGGGAGTATTTCCTTGAGGCCCCAGTTAACATTGTTGGTGATAGAACAATGAGTGTCACTTTAAGTGTTGTCATGTTGTTGGAAGAACCTTAACTCATTTGGCTGGCAATGATCTGAAATGCTTTGCATTTGATTAGGTTTCCAGAACATGTACCAAAATGGAATGGAGTGTTCTTTTAATAGAATACTGTGTACACTCTTAATGTTCTTATTAAGAAAACTCACTATAAACATTGAAAACTTGTGGACAAGAGTATTAGATTTGTCTTAAAAATTGTTTTTCTAAGCTTAATTCTCCTTATTTTTCAAAACGTAAGCACATGTCAACACCTTCAGAGAGCCTTCCTTGACCTCTCAGAGCTCATCGCCTCTCTGCACCCTCTTCTGGTGCTTATCACACTGTAAGGTTAGTGTTGGTCTATCCTCTCCACAAGCTGGTTTTTCTTTGAGTTGCTGGCTATAACACAGATCAGCATATGATTAGCAAATAAAGAAATAGAGGAAACAATGAGATAAATGAGTGAATCAATGTATAAATGATAGTACCTACTATAATATGAATAATTACTCTATCTTAATGGTTTCCATCATTGGCATTAATATTCCTCTAAATATGCTCTTCTGTCTATTGTTTCAGCATTACATATACCTCAAATTGGGTAAATCCCCTACAACTCCCAAACTTAGAGAAGCTCTACCTACCCACAATGAAGACCTGAGATATGCACTAAAGTCCCTAATAAGTTTACAGAAAAGTTTTAGAATGGAGAAATCTATACATGAAATTGTTTTAATATTTAACAACATGTATGAGTGAGGTCTTTAAAACAAGTTGGAAATAGAAGAGATTATCCTGAGTTAGTAAGCAAGAGCATGATTTTTATATAGCTTCTGAGTCTCTGCCCCCAGAGATTCTGATTCACTAGGTCTTGGAAGGATCTGGGGATCTGAACACTTACGAGGAGGCCTGAGTCACTTCCTGTACATGCTCCAGGGAAAACACAGTGGTGCAGCGGGTTATCGCCCTGGCCTGAAGTGCCAGTATCCCATATTGGCACCGATTCAAGACCTGGCTGCTCCACTTCCAATCCAGCTCTCTGCTGTGGCCTGGGAAAGCAGTACAAGGTGGCCCGGGTCCTTGGGCCCCTGCACCCACATGGGAGACCTGGAGGAGGCTCCTGGCTCCTGGCTTTGGATTGGCGCAGCTCCAGCTGTTGTGGCCAATTGCGGAGTGGACCATCGGATGGAAGACCTCTCTCTCTCTCTCTCTTTCTCTTTCTCTCTCTGCTTCTCCTCTCTCTGTGTGTAACTCTTTCAAATAAATAAATAAATCTTTTTAAAAATTTAAAAAATTAAGAGAATCTAATGGACTACAGTTGTCAGGAAAATGAGATGTGGACTTAGACTGGAGCCTGAAGGAGGTGCAATATTTGGCTAGACAGAAAGGAACAG
This sequence comes from Oryctolagus cuniculus, assembly GCF_964237555.1. NCBI lineage: Eukaryota > Metazoa > Chordata > Mammalia > Lagomorpha > Leporidae > Oryctolagus > Oryctolagus cuniculus. The sequence goes on from NC_091434.1 coordinate 110,623,715, forward strand.
GGAGGAAGTCCTCCTTTCCTCATAGTAACTAACAAAAATATCCTATCCAAATACCAGATGATTGTGATGAAAACAAAAGTGTCAAGAAACACTTGATGACATCTCATCACAAAGCTTATTATTCTGATCCAATTTTGTTTTTAATCCAACATAGAGGCAGGATTTAAAATTGACTTCTTTTTACTGATTTCATTTTTACCTGTGAAATCTTGACAGATTTACTTACTTCAGAGTTTCTAAGGATCAAGCATGCCAGCTCTTGCCAAATTGTGATTCCTGATATTTTAAACAATGAATATTGAATGAAAAGTAGTAGAATATGGGTAGTATCTGTCTACCAACACAACCTGGAAATGACTTCTTGAATTTTCCTTGTTTGACAAAATCTGGAAGGTTCTAAAACTTTGCAAGTACGAGTGGCTTTTCAATGTTTATAGATAACTTACCCTAAAATAGTCTGCATCAAAAACATGTCTATCATCCATCACACTGAAGGCTTGATAGTGTGTTCTTCAAAGAAAAGCAGCCTTTAAAGGTACTTGTTTGAAGATTCTGTGATCAGAGGTAACTCATATGTGGACAATTCAGAGAGCTCAGGGACACTAATTGTGCAGGCTGGCAATCTATGAGGCGTGAGTGAAAGAAGGGTGAAAATCAGTATCTAGTTGGGATAGAGAAAGAGCCTCAATGGTGACAGCTAAGTTGCCTAACAAGGAAAAAGTAACACCCATTGGAGAAAGGCTGACAAGAGTAATATCTACTTGTGTTACTTGAAATCTGACCCTCAGTCACCTGGAGATAACAACGTTAAGTCAGAGAAGCTGAGCATTGATCATTGGGTGCAGTTTCATACACGTCTTCATTCTTGACAATGCAGATTTGGAAGACGTTCTATTAGCTCTAGTATCTGCTTCTGTTTTCCTGACTGGGTACTCCAAAGATTAAATGTACCAGTTCCCCTAGAAGTTAGTTGGGCCACATAACTACTTCTGACCAGTGGACCTTAACTACAGTGAAGCAGTGGAAATCTCTACGATCTTCTCAGTTTCTCTTTGCCCAGCCACCATGAAGGCCTCATGAGACTGAGGCAGGTGAAATACTCAGATTACTCCATTGGTAGGAAGAATGTGTTTACTACACAAACTAAGGTCATTTTTGGGAGAATCAAAAGATTGCTGTCATAATTACACCAAGACAAAAAGCATGAGCTGGGTTATCCAGGGAAGCCACCCTAGGCAGGCTTTAATGGACTGCTGAGCTGGCCAGAGCTGTAGTTGCCCAGACTTTATGTCAGTGAGGAATTCAGTAATTTTGATAGTCATCAAGATGTTGCCACTGTTTCCTGCTCCAAAAAAACCTCGTTTACCCTGATTTGATAGGTTTTCTCCCAAGCCGACTATTATCTGAACACAGGTGCTTTAGCTCTTGAACTTTTACAAACAACACAAAGAAGTTAGGTGCTTCATAATACTGATCTTTCCTTGAAGCCTGTTTCCTGCCCTTTTTACATGACTCCCACAGTTCAAAGGTCCTTGACTTCTGAAAGAACCATATTTAAAACCAAGCACCAGCTTCTATTATTTGTTTGCATTCTCAAAGCTTCCTCATAAAGAACTAGCTTGGTAGACCTATTTTGCAGAGAAAGACACTGAGGCTCAGAAATACAAATGAGTGGTTGTGAGTTGCATAGCTATAAGAATATCTCCATTCAGATCCACATGTGCCCTTTACAGAGTACTGGGAACTGAGATTATATTGACTGTATTGTGGCCAGCAGACTTGAGTCTGGTAGAGAATTTGTGGCCCAGATTTTCTTGATTTGGTATGGTTTACAACACGTATTTCCTTAAGAGGAGCCACCTGAAATATCATGGAGCAAATATCAAAAGCAGTATATGAACTGAGTAGCGTGCCCTGTGAGGAATGTCCAATTGGCATCCATCAGGCTACAGAAAGAGGCCAGTTCTATAGATTCTTAAATTACCTCTTTGCCACTATTGTGCCTTCTTGTCCAGAAAATTTAACACTGTAATTTGATCCCAAATATGGCCAATTAGATTTTTCTGACCTTCTTGTATACCCCATCAAAGAAATTAGCAAGAGATTAACACCAACTACTACTTAATGTGCTGCTTCAGATGCTATTTGATCCAGGGTAACTATTGGTTAGAGTCATGAAAATTTTGATGAGTAAAATACATTTTAATGTGTAAAAACAAATGCCCTTAAGATGTGGGAAATGGCAGTGAAACTCAAAATGAGTTTGCCAATAAGAATCAAGTCCAGCTATGTCATTAACTTTTTTCAAAAAATTTATTTATTTCACAGGCAGAGTTATAGACAGGGAGAGACAGAAAGAGAGGTCTTGCATCCACTGATTCACTGACTAAATGGCTGCAATGGCCAGACCTGGGCCAATCTGAAGCTAGGAGCTCTTTCCAGGTCTTCCACGTGGGTGCAGGGGCCCAAACACTTGGGCTATCTTCCACTGCTTTCCCAGGCTGTTAGCAGGGAGGTGGATTGGAAATTGAACAGCCACTACTCAAACCGGAGCCCCTATGGGGTCCTGGTGCTGCTGCAGGTGGATGCTTAACCTATGCCACAGCAGCCAATCCCTGTCATTAACTCACTAATTTTCTCTGGATCAAAATCTCAGCAGATCTTAAAGTGTTAACAGAAGAGAGTATGGTTTGTTTGATATCTTCTAGGGGCTTGTAAACATCTGACAAGAATCTGATTACAACTATCAGGAAATATCTGACTATGTTACATACAGATGGAACCTTACTTTGAGCACTTAACATCATTACCTTGCTAGATTCAAAATGTAAAATGCGTGGTGCACAATAAGTAAGGATATATTAATTGTCCAGACCATACTTTATTGCTTATCCAAGTAAAATACTAATTTTTAAGAAACAGAAAATGAGGCTTCAAGTTGTTAAATTAGTTTTTTTTTTTTTTACAATAGAACAGCCTTTAATGTGTTTCTTTGTGATATATTAAATTATTCCTATCAACAGTAGCCCATAAAAAGAGATAGGGAAGACCAATAATAATTTCAACTGTCGGTTATCTTCAAACTTCCTACAACTTTTCAATATTGAGCTATAAATATCTAGCCCTCAAATAATACATTTATATTAAAAGTAGTTGTCTTGGCATTTCAAAGTTCTTTCCAAGCAATATCAGACTCACAATCTTTGTGCTTTAGACTACTCAAGACAATAAAAGAAACAGAACTGAAGCAAAGTTTTATTTGTAGAATTTAATTTTGAAGATCTTTTTGAAGACATATTACAAGGGCAGGTTTAGAAGTGGAGTTGATGAGTTCATGAAAGTGGACGTGGGAGATGATGTTAGCTTTTGTATTAATAAAATTACTCAGATTAATAGTACTTGTATTAGAAAATTATATCCATTAAGGAAATAACCCATTTTGTAGACCTCTTTTGTATTCCTGGGAGGTATTGCCCACTGTGCTTTGGAACCATTCACCAGGACAGTAAAATTCAGTGAGGTATACTTCTGTGTGGTGTTGACTGGCATGTATGACGTATTCCCTCTCCCTCTGGACCAATGGAGATTGTGCAAATGAGTGAATGTATGAATCCATAAATGCAATCTTGTATGCTGCTACTGCTGAGCAAAAACACTTGAGCTTTGCTTGTTAACATGCAAGGGATTCCCTTCCACTCTGTGTAGAAAATAGAACTTCTCCTCTGAATGCATTCCTCCGCTTGTCTGCTCTCTCCCAATCGGCATGTCTTGCACTGTGCACTCCCCATGCGGGATCAGCACAATCCTGCCTCGGAGAAAATTTATGTCACTTTCTGCTCATATACAGATGGCCCTGGAGTGAATATGATGTAGTAATTCAAATTGGAGTAGCACCTTTCGATCTGTTTATGAATGGTGTTGCATCCCCACGAGTGAATTAGAGCACTGTGCTTTCAGGGCAGCAGCATTATTCTTGTAAAATTTGTACTGAATTAAAAATATATATCATCTAGGAAAGAAATAAGAAACTCTAGCCCTCCAACATTTATTCATAGTGAGTTTCAGTTTGAGTGCAGTTTTCAGTTATTCTCACTGTAGATTTACTGTTCCCAACTACTGCAGCCAGGATAAACAGAGAACATCAAAAATCATGGCTGATGTGGGAATTGTTCCTGCTTATGTGCTGAAATAGCTTCCAAGGGAGAAAACTCTGTTTTTCCAAGGAAGCAAGTAGGTTTATTTGGTAAGAACCAGGGTCTACACCAGCAAAATTTCCATATGAGTAGTCTCCTTTTGGAGTTGAAAATTAGTCAGCTTTTGATTTCACTCCCATATTTGAGGAAAGTGTTGCAGCGCGTTTACACAGAGAGGTCAGATGAATTGTTCAATAAGGCAATGGAAGGAGAATGGGATAAAGTGAGAAATTATATTGGAGATATATGTTCTTGATTAAGGTAGTCATCAGACTCTCTCTCTTCCAGCAGTAGACTATTTTCACAAAGTTAGTCTGTCAGGAATCTGACAGTGGTAAAAGGTGTCCAGTTTAGGGATTGAATCTAGAACCCTGTTCTCCTTCAGGTAATGTTCTATCTAAATTGAGTAGTTGAGTTGAACCATAAAAACTTTCAATATGGCAAAAAGAATAGGGATATAGCTTGCCTGGTCTTACAAATGACCAGGAGCCTGTATCAAGTATCACAGTTGAATACTTAGCCCCTCCAGTCCTGCTGACACTTCTCATTTGCCACTACTTCTTTCTGATTGGTTGCATCTGTATATAGGTATGTGGGAAGTGAAAATATAAGGAATTGGAAGTGAACAGAATAATTAAAAAAATAATTATTAAATGCCTTCTCAGTAATAACAGCTATGTTTAGCTGCAAAGGATGAAATAAAAACTAAGGTAGAGGGGCTGGCACTGTGGTGTAGTGGGTAAAGCCACCTCCTGCAGTGCTGCCATCCCGTATGAGCTTCAGTTTGAGTCCCCCCGCGGCATCACTGCCAATCCAGCTCTCTGCTATGGCCTGGGAAAGCAGTAGAAGGTGGCCCAAGTCCTTGGGCCCTGGAACCCATGTGGGAGACCCGGAAGAAGTTCCTGGCTTCAGATCGATGCAGCTCAAGCTGTCGCAGCCAATTGGGGAGTGAACCAGCAGACAGAAGACCTCTCTCTCTCTCTCTCTGCCTGTCCTTCTCTCTCTCTGTAATTCAGCCTTTCAAATAAATAAATAAATCTTTAAAAAAAAAACTAGGATAGAGTCACTGATCTCAAAAAACTGAGAGATCTTTAATGGAAGTGCTGTCATTCTAAGAGGAGAGCTGAGTGGTAAGGGTAAGAAAGCACAAAGGGAAGGCATTCTTTTTGTTGTTATTTTTTTAAAGATTTATTTATTTATTTGAAAGTCAGTTACACAGAGAGAGGAGAGACAGAGAGAAGTCTTCCAACCACTGGTTCACTCCCCAATTGGCCGCAACGGCTGGAGCTGCACCGATCTGAAGCCAGGAGCCAGGAGCTTCTTCCAGGTCTCCCACATGGGTGCAGGGGCCCAAGGGCCTGGGCCATCTTGTACTTCTTTCCCAGGCCATAGCAGAGAGCTGGATCAGAAGTGAAGCAGCTAGGACTCGAACCGGTGCCCATATGGTATGCCGGCACTGTAAGCAGCGGCCTCACCCGCTACACCATAGGGCCAGCCCAGGGAAGGCATACTTAAGGAGAAGTAGTCAGATATGGCTACGTATGTTGTGGCACTTGTGTGCAATTTAGAGTACCCTATGGACAGGACATATATTCCCATGAGTAGTTGGCACTCAATGCTTCAGTAGGTATTTATGTTGCCTCCAGGTTATAATGAAATCTGTACTAAAAATAACAGATATTAGACTATATCACTGTACAAACTTGGATCTCAAATAATTTTAATCTTATTGGGAGAAAAGATTGGCTAATGAAAATACAACATTTGCAAGTAACAAGAACCTGGTGATCAATTGTCAGCATATGATTATTGCAGAAAATGTTGATAACCAGCACATTAAATACCAGGGTGGTCCAAACGTTTAATTGAACACTTCTGAGGTACAATAGAAAAGATTACAAGTTTCAAAGTCAAGCATTGGTTTCAGTACCAACTCCACTATTACTGGGAGTAGGATCTTGAATGGGTTCCTTATTCACATGTAAATTCAATTTAAGAAATGAATTTTCATTTAAGAAATGAATGCATTTCAGATAAATGAACATATTCCATATAATATGTAAAAATAAAATGGAGATGATAATATATGGCTTTGAGACTGATAAGGATTAATTTAGGCAGTAGCTACTGTACAGTGGTTTTTATACAATAATATTGTATGCTTAAAATCTATGTGATGTTCTATTTTGTCATTCTAAAGACTGTAACTTTTCTTTAGTTGTCTCTAAAAATTCAAAGAGAATTAAGGAAGAAATACTCGGATTTTCCGAATAGGATTAAGCAACAGGATAAGTCCTTGTGGTTTGTTGCTTACATAAAGATAAAGGGCAGAATCTAGTTGGTTCTGGTCACACAGCTATCCCAGGAGGTAAGGAAAACACCTGAGTTCTGCAACATCTTTAGACTGAGCCAAAATATATGAGCTGGATAGCAGCCAGACACGGTATCTGCAAAGTTGTGAGATAGCATCTCTTTTCCAGTGCAGCAAATAGGACAGATAAGGAAAAATAGAAGAGCGAACCTGGGACTTGAAGTGGTAGATTGCATCACTGCTTGATATCTTGGATTCTGGAAAAGCAGCACATCTGTCTGCCCCATGAACTCGGGCATGGCCACATCTACTTAGTGGTCCAATATACACATACCGAGTGGAGGACCTAAGTTTTACCTTTCTGGACTTCTCTCAGATTCTGCATGATTTAGAGGCAGATCGGAGTGCCAGTGTGCCTCTCTGGAGTCTGCAATGGCAAGGCCAGGAAATCCCATGGCAGGGTCTGGAGATGAACTGCCAGGTTAAAAGGCCAGACAGAAGGGCTGATCAAGATTCAGGGCACTGCAGCAAGTGGAAGCAAAGGTGACGGTCAAAGTGCCATGATGCCAGGCTCTGACCAAGGCGAACCGAAAGATGGCAAGCCATTCAAACCTCCAAATTTCAAATGCAGGGTCAGCAATACACCTCTGAACAAGGAGCTTCTCTCCACATTTGAGACGACATCACTTTCAAGTCCCCTATTCTACAATGATTGTGATCTGTTCCACTAGATTTCTATGTACTAAGGAACCATTTACGGGAGAGAGGCAGAATGCTCCTGTTCGCCTGAGAGGTTATATAGTTTAACCAAAGAGATTGATGATATATTGAAGTGAATTTTGTCAGTTCTCCATAAGAGTTATTAAACATGGAAAAGTTGAAATAATATTACAATGACTACCACATATACATTAACTAGATTCTACAATTTCCATGTTAACATGGTTGCATCATCATATGTCAGTCTATCTATCCTTTTCCCTGTCCATCGGTCTTGTTTTTGATGCATTTTAAATTAAGTTGCAGACACCCCTCCACCCAAATTCTGGAGTATTTATATTCCTTACTGGAGCACCATGTTTGCAATTTTTTGCTTTGACAGTAAAATTTACCTACAATGAAATGCATATATCTTAAATTTAACACTGGAAAAATTCCAAAAAATGCATAGAGATGTGTAGTCCAAATTCCAGTGCAGAAGCTAAACATTACCTCATCCCAAGATATTCCTTTATGATTCTTACCAGCCATTCTCTACCCCCACCTACAGTACTCATTGTTCTTAAATTTTACAGCTTGGATTAATGTTGACTATGCTAGAATTTTATATAAATGGAATCATACAATATTTAGTACTTTATGTTTGGTTTCTGTCAGTTGGTGTAAATTTCTGAGATTGCTCCGTATTGTTGAATGCATTCCTTTTGATTGCTGAATAGAACAGTTGGCCCTCCATTCCACAGTCTCCATGACCACAGCTTCAGCCACCTGCAGATCAAAAATAATAATGAAAAATTTTATTTATACTAAGTGTATAGAGACTTTTTCTTGTCATTATTTACCAGTCAATACAATAGAACAATTCATACTGCATTCTGTATTATAAGTGATCTAGAGATGATTTACATTATGCACAAGGATGAGGGTGGGGTATATGCCATTAATGTCCCATTTTGTTTGACACTTGAGCATCCACAGATTTGGAATTGGAACATAAACTAGCATTTGGGATAAAACATAATGCTAATAAGTGTGTGAGTGTTTGACAGAGGACTAGTTGGATTACGTGTAAAATAAATTGTTTGTTCTGAACATCCAAGTCATTGTGCGATTAAATTTTTTAACCATTGGTAAATAGACATCCAAAGAGAGAGAAGCTAGTACTTTACTGTAATTATCTTTTCCCAGGTAATCCTCATGATGATGGTGGCTGACCTTAGAGGAACTGTACTGTTTTCCATATGAGTCAGATCCTGTCATGATATCCTAGGGAGGAGCTGCGGCATAAAGGAAAGACTATAGTGTCTGCAACCTTCCTATATCCCTTCTAATTTAACCTTAACCCTTTCTTTCTGTCACTAAAAGGAATTTTTTTTTGACAGGCAGAGTTAGACAGTGAGAGAGAGAGACAGAGAGAAAGGTCTTCTTCCTTTTCTGTTGGTTCACTCCCCAAATGACCGCTACGGCCAGCGCACTGCGGCCAATCCGAAGCCAGGAGCCAGGTGCTTCCTCCTGGTCTCCCATGTGGGTGCAGGGCCCAAGGACTTGGGCCATCCTCCACTGCCTTCCCTTTCCGGGCCACAGCAGAGAGCTGGACTGGAAAAGGAGCCAACCGGGACAGAATCCAGCGCCCCAACCAGGACTAGAACTCCGGGTGCTGGCCCCGCAGGCAGAGGATTAGCCAAGTGAGCCGTGGTGCCAGCCACTAAAAGGAATTTAAGTCCTGATAGGACCATTGTGTAAATTGACCATTGTGTAAATTGACAGACTCTCTTAAAGCAAGAAGGGAGTCAAATGCAGTGAAATATGAGGAAAAGCAATTTGTAGGTCACAGCATCTGCTCTTTAGAAACTTCACAGTGTGCATGAATACAAGAGAATGAGACATGTACTTTAGAAGAAGTCAATGGATTATGGTTTTATGGTCACTCTTAAGTGAACAAATAGTGAATATGTTCATTGGTTATTTGATTATTGATCATGTACACATGTTAAAATGCTTATTTTGACTTTTATAAAATTATTTAAGTATACAGATTTCATGTGTTTCATGTATACAGGTTTAGGAACAAAGCGGTACTTTTCATCCTACCTTCCATCCTGCCTATGCTCTCACATTTTCTCCTCTTTCCTCTCCTATTCCCTTTCAATTTTTACAGTGATCTACTTTCAGTTTACTTCATACTTGTAAGAGTAACCCTACACTAACTAAATAGAAACACAATAACTAAACACTGTCCAGGGCTTGAAACAATCATTGAAGCTCAAAATGTCAATTTCACTCCCATATATTACATTTTTGGTACTCTATTGAAGTTACCACAGATCAGGGAAAACATGATATTTCTGTTTGGGGGACTTGCTTATTTCACTAAGTATATTGGTTTGCAGTTGCATCCATTTTGTGAAAAAGTAGGATTTCATTATTTGTTATGGCTACATAGTACTCCATAGTGTATAATACCATAATTTCTTTATCCAGTCTTCAGTAAATGGACATCTGGGTTGATTCCATATTTTAGCTATTGTGAATTGAGCTGCAGTAAACATGGGGTGGACAGATAACTCTGTCGCTCCCCCTCTTCGTGGAGGAACGACACAGGACCCTGCGTTGTTCTTTTGTCTGCTCGGCCCTTCCCGGGTTTGCTGCTAGTTCTTCCCGGGTTGGCTGCCGTCCCTCCACCTCCGTGGAGGGGCGGGCCCCCCTGCCACTTTCCCCACTTCCGCGGGGGAGTGGCACGCCGCTGGCCGGCTCTCGCGGGGGCTGCTCAGATGTTATCCGGATGTTCCCCTTAGATGTTCCTGGTGCATGTTGTCTCTCTCCTCCTTTATAGTCCTCTTCCACCAATCCCAACTCTGCTACCCACACGCCGAGTACGCTGCTCTCCTCCAATCAGGAGCAGGATCAGCTCCTGCAGGTCATCACTCAAGTTGGCGAGAGGCAGCTGCGTAGAAGTTGTTTACTCCCTTCTCAGCGCCATATTGTGGGAGAGCAGATGCATAGAATAAGTCTTAATTCCAGTAACTTAGTCTAGTCCGAGTTGCTCCCCACATAACTCTTTCATATATTGATTTATTTTGGTTTGGGTAAATTTCCAGGAGTGGGATGGCTGGATCATATGTTAGATGTATAATCAGATTTCTGAGGTATCGCCATGCTGTCTTCCATAATGGCTATACTACTTTACATTTCCACCAACAATGGCTGAGGATATATTTTTACCCATATCCTCAGCAGCATTTATTGTTTGTTGATTTATGTATGATAGCCATTCAAACTGGAGTAAAGTGTAAAACTTCACTGTGGTTTTGATTTTTCATTCCCCTGATGTTTAGTGATTCTAAGCATTTTTTTCATGTGTCTGTTGACCATTTGAATTTTCTCCTTTGCTAATTTCTTAATGAAAGTGCTTGTTTTGTTGTTGCTGAGATTCTTGAACTCTTTAGAGAGTCTGGATATTAATCCTTTATCAGATGCAGAGTTTGCAAATATTTTATTTCATTCTGTTGCTTTCCTCTCACTTTGCTGAGTGTTTCTTTTGCAGTATAGAAGCTTCTAAGTGTGGGGAGCAATCCGGACTAGACTAAGTTACTCGAATTAGGACTTATTCTATGCATCTGCTCTCCCACAATATGGCGCTGGGAGAGAAGTAAACAGCTTCCGCACAGCTGCCTCCAGTTCAACTAATAAATTGTAGGACTTGCTCCTGATTGGAGGAGAGCAGCGTACTCGGCGTGTGGGCAGCCGAGTTGGGATTGGCGGAGGAGGACTATAAAGGAGGAGAGAGACGGCATGCACCAGGAACATCTATGGGGAACATCTAAGGGAACCCGTGCAGCCCCCGAGAGAGCCGGCCGGCGGTGTGCCGCTCCCCTGCGGAAGTGGGGAATGCGGCCAGGGGGAACTGCCCTTCCACGGAGGTGGAAGGGATAGTAGCCAACCCGGGAAGAACCAGCAGCAAACCCGGGGAGGGCCGAGCAGAAGAAAGAACAGCGCAGGGTCCTGTGTCGTTCCTCCACGAAGAGGGGGAGCGACATAATGGTGCCGTGACTCGGATATGAAGCCTAGGCAGGGCTTAGTGTCGTTCCTCCACGAAGAGGGGGAGTGACATAATGGTGCCGTGACTCGGATGTGAAGCCTAGGCAGGGTTTAGTGTCGTTCCCCCATGAAGACGGGGAGCGACATAATGGTGCCGTGACTCGGATAGGAAACCTAGCTCGGATAGGAAACTTAGGACGGATATGAAACTCAGGAGGGAAGAAACGGGAAGAACTGGGAAAATATCGGAGAGAGAAACTAGCAAACAGCCTAGGGAAATTACCGGAGAGAGAGACTAGCAAACAGCCTAGGGAAAAGCCGGACGAAAAGGGTGCCGGAAGAAGCTATTGAAAGCCTAGGCATAGACTCGGATACGGACTACGGGGGGAAGCTGGGAGAAATCTCTAAGGTCGAAAGCGAAAGTGAAAGCTAGAACAAACAGACTCGGATGCAGACTGTGGGGAGAGGCCAGGAGAAATGAGGGAGGAATATTGTTGGAAGAAAACTTAGGGAAACATACCGGGTAGAGAAAAGTGTTAGGGAAATTGAAGCCGCGGGGGGCAGGCCGAGGCGGAAACGGAAGCCACTTTGGGGTTCTCAAGTTAGCCCGGGAATAGGGGGCGAAAAGTTGAAACCAGAAGCTGAAACGTGAGCCAGGTTGGGATCCGTCTGATTAGCCCGGGGAGCAAAGGACGGGAAGCCAAACCATGGGGCGGAGACGTACGCTGGGTTGAATTCGCCAGGCTAGCCGGGGGAACTTAGATTGAATGCTAGTGGCGGACACGTAAGCTACGCTGTGTTACTCGCGGAAGCCGCCGCGTGCAGAGAGAGCACGGGGCGTGAATAGATAGGGAACGGGGCTGGCGTAGGCCGTGGTGCAGACGCGAAAGGGTTAAGCGTGGAGACCGCGGAGCGCGCGAAGCCGAGCCACGCAAAGCCGGGAAGCTGCGCAGATGAGAGAGGCGCGCGGGCTGAAGCCGTGCAGAGCCGGGAACCCGCCGGCGGGGCGAGGTGCCGGAAAGCCGCAGGGATAAGAGAAACAGAAGTTTAGAAGTAAAGTGAGAAAAATAGGAATGCTGGAAGATAGAAGTAAAATGGGAGAAATAGGAATGCCCGGAGATAGAGAAATAGAGAAATAAAAAGGCCTCCCTACAACACTGCAATGTGAGAGCTTGGATTCGGTCTGCCTAATCAAGTGAGGCGATGAGCACCTGTGGGCGGCTAGCAGCTTATGCGCCGCAGGTCACCGAAGACAGGCACGAATTAACATCAGTAAGGCTTCCCCACAATACAACAATATTAAGCTTGGATTCGGTCTGCCTGATTAAGGCGGTAAGTGCCAGCAAGCAGCTCGACCAGAGTATGAGCTGCAGGTCACCGAAGATAGGCATGAACCAACACTAATAAGTCTCCCCCACAATAAGGCAATGAGAAGGCTTGGATTCGGTTTGCCTGATAGGTCTTGTAAGTCCCCTGCAGGCAGAGCAGAGTATGCGCTGCAGGGCACCGAACACAGGCACGCATCAGCGCCTAAAAACCTCCTCACAACATGGCGAAGAGAGGACCCGGATTCGGTTTGCCTGATAGGACTTGTAAGAGCCTGTGGCAACTCTAGCAAGTAGAGCAGAGTGTGTGCCGCGGGACACCGAAGACAGGCGCGTATCAACACCAAAAATAAAAAGAAAGGGGGATCTGTGGGGAGCAATCCGGACTAGACTGAGTTACTCGAATTAAGACTTATTCTATGCATCTGCTCTCCCACAATATGGCGCTGGGAGAGAAGTAAACAGCTTCCGCACAGCTGCCTCCAGTTCAACTAATAAATTGTAGGACTTGCTCCTGATTGGAGGAGAGCAGCGTACTCGGCGTGTGGGCAGCCGAGTTGGGATTGGCGGAGGAGGACTATAAAGGAGGAGAGAGACGGCATGCACCAGGAACATCTATGGGGAACATCTAAGGGAACCCGTGCAGCCCCCGAGAGAGCCGGCCGGCGGTGTGCCGCTCCCCTGCGGAAGTGGGGAATGCGGCCAGGGGGAACTGCCCTTCCACGGAGGTGGAAGGGATAGTAGCCAACCCGGGAAGAACCAGCAGCAAACCCGGGGAGGGCCGAGCAGAAGAAAGAACAGCGCAGGGTCCTGTGTCGTTCCTCCACGAAGAGGGGGAGCGACACTAAGGTTAATGTAATGCCATTTGTCAATTTTGGCTTTGGTTGAATATCCTTCTGGGGTCTTTTCCAAGAAGTCTTTGCCTATGTCAATGTCTTGCAGAGTTTCCTCAATGTTCTTCTCTAGTAATTTGATGGTATCAGTTCGTACATTTAGATCCTTGATCCATTTTGAGATAATTTTTGTATAAGGTGTAAGAAAGTGGTCATGTTTTATACTGCACTTGAAGATCCAATTTTCCTGCACCATTTGTTAAAGAGACTACCCTTTCTCCAGGGATTGATTTTTTATCTCCTTTGTCAAAGATTAGTGGATTGTAAATGCATGGATTGATTTATGGAGTTTCTATTTTGTTCCTTTGATCCACATTTCTATTTTTATGAAAGTATTAGGCTGTTTTGATTATAATTGCCTTGTAGGAAAGTATGTCTTAGAATCAGGTATTGTGATGCCTCCGGCTTTGTTTTTGTTATATAAGATTGCTTAAGCTATTCAGGATCTCGTGTGTACATATGAATTTTAGCATCATTTTCTCTATATCTGAGAAGAATATTATTGGTATTTTGATTGGGATAGCATTTGTTCTATAAATTGTTTTCAGTAATATGGACATTTTGATGATACTAATTTTCCCAATCCATGAACATGGAAAATTTTTCCATTTTTATATCTTCCATTTCTTTCTTTAACATTTTGTTATTTTCATCATAGAGATCTTTCACCTTCTTGGTGAAATTTATTCCAAGTTATTTAATTTATTCTGTAGCTATTGTGAATGGGATCTTAGAAGTACTTTCTCTGTCATGGCATTGTCTCTGTATAAAAGGTTGTTAATTTTTTATGTTAATTTTATATCCTGCCACCTTACCAAACTCGTCTATGAGTTCCAATAGTCTCTTGGTGGAGTTTTTTGATTCCCCTATATATAGAATCATGTCATCTGCAAACAGGGATAGTTTGACTTCCTCCTTCCCAATTTGTATCCCTTTGATTTCATTTTCTTGCCTAATGGCTCTGACTAAAACATCAGGACTATATTGAAAAACAATGGTGAAAGTGGGCATTCTTGTCTGTTTCTGTATCTTAGAGGGGAATGTTTGCATCTTTCCCCCATTCCATTGGTTGCTGTCTTTGGTTTTGTCATAAATTGCCTTAATTGTGTTGAGGAATGTTCCTTTTGTACCCAATTTGCTTAAGGTTTTCATCATGAAAGAATGTTGTATTATATCAAATGCTTTCTCTGCATCTATTGAGATAATCCTATAGTTTTCATTCTTTAGGTTTTTTTAATGTGATGTATCACGTTGATTGATTTGCGAATGTTGAATCATTCCTGCATACCAGGGATAAACCCCACTTGGTCTAAGGGAATGATCTTTCTGATGTGTTGTTGAGTCATAGAAAGATTTTGGGAGATTTCCTCTCAGTTGTTTTTAATAGGTTTAGAAGGGTTGGAATTAAATATTCTTTAAAAAAAGCTGGTAGAATTCAGCATTGAAACCATCTGGTCCTGGTTTTTTGTTGTTGGTGTTGGGAGGCTCTTTATTACTGACCCAGTCTCTGTCTTGGTTATTGGTTTGTTTTGTTTTTCTGTGTACTTATGACTCAATTTTGGTAGAGTGTATGTATCCAGAAATCTATCCACTTCTTCTAGATGTTCTGATTGGTTGGCATATGGCTCTTTGTAGTATTATCTGAAGATTCTTTTTATTTCTGTGGTATCTGTTGTTATATTTCCTTTTTCATCTCTGATCCTATTGATTTGGGTCTTCTCCCTCTTTTTTTGGTTAGTTGGGCCAATGGCCTATCAGGTTGTCTTTTTTTTTTTTTTTTTCCAAAATACCAGCTCTTCATTTCACTAATCTTTTGTATTTTGGTTTCAGTTTTGTTTATTTCTTATTTTGATTATTTCTTTCCTCCTACTAATTTGGGGTTTGGTCTGTTGTTGTTTTTCTAGGTCTTTGAGATGTATTAATAGTTCATTGGTTTGAAGCCTTTCCAGTTTCTTGATATAGGCACCAATTGCTATGAAATTCTCTCTTAAAGTGTTTTAGCTGTATCTCATAAGTTTTGATATGTTATATTGTCATCTTCATTCATATACATAAATTTGTTACTTCCCTTTTGATTTCTTTTATGATCCACTGTTAATCCAGAAGCAGGTTGTACAGAATCCATGTGTTTGAATATGTTCTAGAGATTCGTGAGTTGTTAATTTCCAGATTCATTCCATTGTGTTCAGAAATGATGCATGGTATGATTCCAGTATTCTTTTCTAATTTGCTGAGTCTTGGATTATGGCCTAGTATATGGTCTGTGTTAGAGAAAATACCATGCACTGATGAAATGAAAGTATATTTTACAACTGTGGGTTGAAATGTTCTGTAGATATCATTTAGGTCCATTTGGTTCATAGTATCAATTAGCTTTGTCATTTCTTTATTGTTTTTCTGTCTAGTTGATTTGTCCATTAATGAAAGTTGGGTGTTGAAGTTCCCCATTACTATTGTATTGGAGCCTGTGTCTCCCTTTAGATCCATTAGCATTTCTTTTAAATAGCCAGGCTCCATGGCATTGGGTACATATACTACATTTATTATAGTCATATCTCCTTGTTGGATTGATCCCTTAATGATTACATAGTGCCCTTCTTTGTCTCTTTCACAGTTTTTATTCTAAAGCCCATTTTGTCTGATAGTAGGATAAGTTCATCTGCTTATTTTTGCTTTCTGTTAGCATGGAATACCTTTTTCCATCATTTTACTTCAGGCTGCATGTTTCTTTGTTTGTGACCTGCATTTCTTGTAGGCAGAAAATAGATGGATCTTGTTTTTTAATATATTTAGCCAGTCTGTATTGGCAAACTTAGGCCATTTACATTTAAGGTTACTATTGATACACAATGACTTGGACTTACCATTTTTCTGTAAATATTCCTATTGTTTGCTTTGGATTTTCTTTGTAGTTTTACCATGAGATTTTGTGTCTTCACAGTCTTTAATAATATTGACTATCTTTCTGTGTTTTTGAATTGCACATCCTTAACCATCATTTGTGACGCTGGACATGAGGTGAGAAATTCTCTAAATTTCTGTTTGTATGGAGGGTCTTTATTTCACTTTCAACAATGAGAGCCTTGCAGTGTACAGTATTCTGGGTTGCTTTTTTTTTTCTTCTAAGACTTGGTCTATGTCTCTCCATTTTCGTAGTTTCCGATGAGACATCAGCTGTGAGTCGAACAGAGATAATCTGAAAGTAATTGGCATTTCTCTTATGTACATTTTAGAATATTTTCTTTGTTTTACTGTTGAAACTTTGGCTGCAGCATGTCATGATAATGATCTTTTCTTGTCATGCCTGTTAGAATTTCTGTGTGCTCCTGTACTTGGATGTCCTTTTATTTCTCCATATTAGGCACGTTTTCTGTCATTTCACTGAATAGACTTTCTAATCCATTCTGTTTTTCCACACCTTCAGGAAAGAATAAGACCTATATATTGGCTCATTTGATGGTATCCCATAAATCTCCAACACATTTAATTTTTTTTTTAATTTCTTCGTTTTTGATCTGACTGAGAAATTTCCAGAATTGCCTTACAGGTCGGATATTCTTTGTTCTGCCTCACCAAGTCTGTTGTTAAGTCTTTCCAACATATTTTTTATTTGACATGTTGAATTCTTCATTTCTAATCTTTCATTTTGATTCCTCTTCTCAATCTTATGGTAGAATTTTTCTTCCATGTCATGTATGGATTTTTAACTCATATATTTGCTTCTCATTGCTTCTGAGTAATTCTATGATTAATCTTTTGGATTTTTTTAAAGATTTATTTTTATTTATTTAAAAGATAGAATTACAGAGAGGTAGAGACAGAGAGAGAAGTCTTCCATCTGCTGGTTCACTCCCCAGATGGTCATAATGGCTGGAGCTATGCTGATCTGAAGGCAAGAGCCAAGAGCTTCTTCCGGGTCTCCCACGCAGGTGCAGGGGCCCAAGGACTTGGGCCATCTTCTACTGCTTTCCCAGGCCATAACACAGAGCTGGTTTGGAAGTGAAGCAGCCAGGACTCAAACTGGCTCCCATATGGAATGCCAGGACTGCAGGTGGTGGACTGCAGGTTGTGGCTTTACCTGCTATGCCACAATGCCGGCCCTGGTAGCTAATTTTTAAGAATAGTTAAGTAATGTACATTGGAACTCGGTCACACTAGATATCATTTTGGTCTATATGTTTTAATTATGACATAATTTTGACTGGTATTTAGGGAAAGAAAGAATTTAGCCCCAGGTGGTAGTAAGGGAGAGCTAGAAGATATTAAGTTTGATATTTAAGAACAAGTTGCACTAATCAGACACTTTAAAACCAAATTCTGCCCAAGCCTGAATGAGAGGAAGGAATCGGCTTGTTTTTAGTCATATTTAAGCGGCAGATGTTAAAGCTGGACTGCTAAGGCAAACCCTTGTATATTAGTAAGGTAAAGCAGAATGTCGCTAGGCATCAAAAAGTTTCCAGGAAAATAGAGAAGTTCGTTAAATGAGTTTTAAAAAAGAGTGTCATCAAGGAATTAAATAATGGTGAATATTCTCATGATGGTCAAACATTTTCTCTCTGACCTGATTCTTAAAGTTTATGAAAAGATAGGACAACTTGATTTTGTACCAAGGGTTAGAATGGGTCCCTGCAAATCTGTTCCAAGCTGTAAGTTGAAAATGGATGGGGGCCAGCAGTGTGGCGCAGTGGGTTAACGCCTTGGCCTGAAGCACCAGAATCCCATATGGGTGCCGGTTTGAGACCCGGCTGCTCCACTTCCAGTCCGGCTCTCTGCTGTGGCCTGGGAAAGCGGTAAGAGGATGGCCCAGGACCTTGGGCCCATGCACCTGCATGGGAAACCCGGTGGGGTGAGGGATGGGGGCTCCTGGCTTCTGGCTTCAGATCGGTGCAGCTCTGGCCAATTGGAGAATGAACCATTGAATGGAGGATCTCTCTCTGTCTGCCTCTCCTCTCTCTGTGTGACTCTGACTTTCAAATAAATAAATAAATCTTAAAAAAAGAAAATGGAATTGGTTTTAATTAATAGTTAGAGTAGTGCCAGAGAACTGTTCATAGTATTACTGAGGGTTCTGGACTGAAATTGTTTCAGGAATTTCCTGTCTGCCTCCAATGTTTCCTTTTTTTAAAAAAAAATATAAAACTAGGAAGAATGGGTGAAAGGTGAATAAATGTTTTTTTTTCTTTTATGATCTACTGCATTGTAGATAGATCTTTTAATTATATAGAACATGTAATTCAGCAATTGCACTGAGACATAATGTGTTTTAACAGCATTTTAAAAAAACATAATTTTATTTTAGCTGATCTCTACCACATCTATATTAGATGTTTACTTATGAATGAAATATGAGATGAAATAAGACTTTCATCTCCCATGCTAATCTGTTTAGAAAGCAGACAAGTTATCTGTCACTTAACTATGGGAATCCATTCTGAGAAGTGTTTTTAAGCATTTTTTGTCATTGTGTAAACATCATAGGTTGTATTTATGCATACTCAGGGCTACAACATCACTTGACCATGCAATCTGCAATTTACTAAAATGCTGTTGTGTGGCACATGACTTAGAAAATGAGAAGACCAACCCTGACCTGCCATGAATGAGCTGAGTGACCCTAGGCAAGTCTATGAACCATTGTTCCTTTCTTTATGTTAGATTTGGCAAGCATCACGAAAAATCTACTACTCAAGATTATTTACATAAAATTAAATACCGCCCTAGAATTGGCTCTGATCACCTACTATTTCAGAATTTGACTTTTTTCCCACCTTTTTTTTTTTCCATGTAGGCTTATTTTCTTTCTCTTCTACCAGATCTTAAGCTCTCTCCAAATCAGGAACAATGCTTGTCTTCTTGGCCTGAGCATCTAAGACATGTTCACCAAATACCTCTTAATTAGGAGCTGAGAGTTATATGCATTTAAAATTACTTCCCCAAATGCCAGTAAGGTTGATTGAAAAGAAAATGTTTAGGATCTATAAGAGTGGCTCGGGGCTGGCGCCATGGCACACTAGGTTAATCCTCCACCTGTGGCAAGGGCATCCCATATGGTTGCCAGGTTCTAGTCCTGGTTACTCCTCTTCCAGTCCAGCTCTCTGCTGTGGCCCTGGAGGGCAGTGGAGGATGGCCCAAGTGCTTGGGCCCCTGCACCTGCATGGGAGACCAGGAATAAGCACCTGGCTCCTGGCTTCAGATTGGCGTAGCTCCAGCCTTGGCAGCCATTTGGGGGGGTGAACCAATAGAAGGAAGACCTTTCTCTCTGTCTCTCTCTCTCCCTCTCTCACTGTCTATCTGTCAAATAAATAAAATAAAAGAGTGATTAACCATGATTAACCATGATCCCTTAAGTAAGTTGCCTAACCTTTCTGTGCTTTATGTGGCTCATCTACCAAATAGAATGATATTTTAAGCATACATTTTAGTGACTATTAGATAAGAGAGTTCTTTGATAACTGAAAATCAAATAGTACTTTTAGCTTAATATCAATCAAATAAGACTTGTGAAAAATAGAAGGAATAGATTCTGCTATCTCAGTTGGATACTTGAAGAGATGACTTGTGCAAATGTGTGATCAAAAATAATTCTTTTTAAAAAACATTTGTTTTCATCTACTTGAAGGGCAGAAAGAGCATGTATACTAGCCAGGAGCTTCCCTCTGCTGGTTCACTCCCCAAATGCCATTAACAGCCAGGGCTAGGCTAGGCCAAAGCCAGAACTCAACCCACAATCCCTACATGGGCAGCAGGGGCCCAAGTACTTGGACTAACGTCGGCTGTTTCCCAAGGTGCATTAGCAGGAAGCTGTTGGAATCCAAACCAACACTGTAATATGGGATACAGATGTTCCAAGCAGTGACCCAATTCACTTTACCACAGCATCTGTCCTACAAGTCATTCTTTGAGTGCTCATAACCAGTACTGTTGTCTTCTGGAAAGTCCAGGTGTTTTCTGGTGCCTCCTGTGAGAAGGCAGAATTCCCCAATTAGTAATCCTGATTTGGATGGTGCCCGTTCTGCATTTCCTTCACTCTTTGCTAAGAAGTTGTGTGCTATATTAGAAAGATTGGCACTTTGGATTATACCACCATGGTCACCTGGGGGGACTCGTAGACCTCCTTGTCATCCTGGATGCCCTTAGTAAGGAGAAGCCAGACTAGCCCACTTTCCTCAGTACTCTCTCCGTTGTCATAGGGAGTCTCTGAAATACATGCTTCAGGGTGTGACTGGAAAAGACCACCAACCTGGGCTCTCTGCAGGAGAGGAGTATGTTCACTGTCTTGAGTTCTAGCATCCTGATCTTGGCATTCTGCCCTATGGATTCTTGTAGCAGGGCCTCAAGGACAAGGCCATTCAAACATTCTAAATACATGTCAAAAGCCTGACACAGGGTACTTTATCTGTTTTTTTTTTTTTTTTTTTTGAAGATTTTCTTATTGCCAGGCAGAATTACAGAGAGATTGGGGTAAAGACAGATTTTCCTCCTACTGATTTACTCCCTTTGATAACTGCAATGGCCAGGGCTTGGCCAGGTTGAAACCAGGAGCCTGGAACTCCATCCAGGACTCCCATCTGGGTTCAGAGGCCCAAGGATTTGGGCCTTCCTCTTCTGCTTTCCCAGATGCATTGGTAGGGACCTGGATTGAAAGTCTGGGATTTGAACCAGGACCATATAGGATTCCAGCATTGCAGGTGGCTATTTAACCTGCTGTACCACAATGCCAAGCCCTGTTCTTTTTTAAAATTAGCAGCTGTGCATTGTCCACTGAATACCTACTTTACCTGTAATTGAGAGAGACACATAACAGGAGACAAGATCTACGTGTCTCTTACTCCAAAAGACTAGGCATGCATATATGAAATATTTGAGCATTATACTGACAGGCTTCTATGTCAGAGAATCAATGACTTAAAATAGAAAGCTGCAAGAATTCCAAGAAGTAAGATATCAGTGAGGAAGTGTTTTAGGTAAGAAAGCTAGAGGTAGATTGGGAAATATGGTTGGGATATAAGAATTTGACAAGGGGTTGGCATTCTAAGGAGTAGCCACAGCATGAACAAATTTCTAGAAATAGAAATGGAAATAAGTGTGTTTCCTTCACATTTCACTAAGAGGCAATGGGAAGCCATCGTAAGTTGGAATTTAAAACCAGTTAATAACACTGGAGGCATGCAATAATAATAGCCTATAGAAATACTCATAAACATGTACAAAGATATTTATTGAAAGAGAAAAGGGAGGTTGGGGGGGAAGCCACAACAATACAAAAGTTGCACTTTGTAAATTCACATTTATTAAATAATAAAATAAAAATAAAAAATCCCCCCTCCAAAAAAAAAAAAGAGACATCATATGAATGCATCCTCTCCATCAATACACTGCCATACCTTTTCATAGTGGCCTATGTCCTCTCTTCAATCACTTCTTAGTATTGGTGTATTGACACCATGAAATACTAAGAAGTATTGTTGTGGCTTCCCCCCCAACCTCCCTCTTTCCCGCGACCCTCCCCTCTCCCACTCCCTCTCCCAACCAGCCCTTCGTCGAGTTTCATTTTCAATTACCTCCATATACAGAAGATCAACAGGCTGCACTCACACAACCGCACAAGGTATAGGGTATTGTTCGACTAGTAGTGTTGCTTTTAAGTTTCATAGTAGAACACATTAAGGACAGAGATCCTACGTGGGGAGCATGTACCCAGTGACTCCCGTTGTAGATTTAACAATTGGCACTCTTATTTATGACGTCAGCAATCATCCGAGGCTCTTGCCATGAGCTGTCTAGGCTATGGAAGCCCCTTGAGTTCACCAGCTCTGAACTTGTTTAGTCAAGGCCATATCACAGTGGAGATTCCTTCCTTCCTTCGGAGAAAGGTGCCTCCCTCCTTGATGGCCTGTTCCTTCTGCTGGGGTCTTGTTCACCAGGATCTTTCATTTAGATTGTTTTTGCCACCATGTCGTGGCTTTCCTTGCCTGTGAGACTCTCATGGACCTTTTAGCCAGATCGTATGATCTGTCTCTTAACTTTGAATTTTAAAAAAATCACAGTGGTGTTTCAGGAAGATTACTCTTCATTCCAAGGGAGCACTTGGAAATGAAGAGAGACAGTGGGATATTGGAGAATTGTGTGTAAGTACAAATGTCTAAGGCAAAGGATAGAGAACCCAGAGACATATTCTGAACAGTGTTTTAAAGGACTTCATGGCAAATTCTTAATGGAAGGGATGAAAGAGAAGAGATATTTCCAGGTCCAAATTTGGGAAATGCGTGAAGAATGATTTCTACTAACCAGAATAGATTCAAGATCATGGAACCTTCTTTAAGGAATCCTTCATTTTTATTATTATTATTATTTCTCAGGATGGAAGAAACGGTGCGAAATCTATTGCAGAGTCAAGGATCTTCAGAGCAGAAAAAAGAAGAAATTGTTAATACAATGGTCAATCAGGTATATCATGTTTCTTACTCTTGGATTCATACTGGTACATATGTTTTTTTGTGTGTGTATGTGTGTGTATGTGTTTCTGTAGTTTTGAACTCTCTGGCCTGGAGATTAAGAACAAGTGTGATCTAGATCCAAGTGATGGGATGACTGGACAGTCATCTCTGGTTTCAGAAATCTTACACATATTTAACTCTGATTTCTCTAACTTATACTGTGACACAGGTTGTAGATTTGACTGTGGGAAGGTGTAAAAAAAATGTTTATAATGAAACAAAAAGACCAGTAATAGCATTGCAGTACCTTGTTATTAGGGGCTAAAACAGAGGTTTCTACAGCACTCTATGAAAACAAATGGGATGGAGTGGCTTATCTTATTGGAGAAATTGAGGAACATTTCCAGGGAGATAACATTTGAAGTCATTCTCTAAGAAGTAGAGAAGAAGATGCCATATCTTGTAGGTAAAAGAGAAGTCTAGATGACCATGCAGTGTTGTGAATCTCCACAGCAGGATCATGAAGAATAAGAGGCATTGGTTGTCTAAATCATGACCTGTGGTGCATTCAGAAATCTGACAGTGAGTCCAAAAGCACAGGAAACAGCTGAACGAAGACAGGGCTTGTACGCCTTGCTCATGGTTGTAGTCTCACACTTCTGCTAGTTGGAAATTTAAACAGATCCAGAGAGTAATGTGGGATGAAGTTAACAAGTCATTGTTTTCTGCTGATAACCTTTATCCCATGGTCCTCTGATATAAGTAGAGTGGTCAGGTGAGCATCTAACCTGAATGTGACTCAGAGTAGCCACACAGGTGACAAGAGTGGAAAAGGGCAATATGAGAAAGGTATAACTCAGATGCTTTCAATAGATAAATTTAGTACTTTTATTGAAAATCACTTAAAAGCAGAAATTGAGACCACACCTTGTCTGCATACCTGTGCATGGAAAATTTAAAGAGCTAACAAAAGGCAAAGAAATGGACAGACATTTGACATAGTAACTGGGAATTTCTAGGTTTCTTCTGGCTAGAAAAATAAGTGGGTAATGGAGACAACCGTCAGAACCCACCTAGCTGGTAAGAAAATGTTCATATTAGCTCACCTGAATTTGAGTTCAAGGTTTTGCAGCCTGACTTGCTATGAAGAGATAGGGAGAATCTGATCATAAAAGTTAAAATATCATACAGAATTAAAAATGCTAGGTATAGTTAGTCTTATAAAGGCTGTGTACTAGTTATGGACCTTTAGCCTATTGGCTGAGATGCCTCTGACCCACATGAGAGTACATAGGTCTGAGACCTGATCAGGCTTCTGGTTTCAGCTTCCTGCTATTGCAGACCCTGGGAGCAGTGTTAGTGCAGGTAACTGGGTTCCTGCCACCCATGTAGGAGAACTAAATGAGTTCCTGGTTCCAGCCTAAACTGTTGCAAGCATTTGAGGAATGAATCAGCAAATAGAAGTGCTGTTTCTGGGGCCGGCACTACGGCTCACTTGGTTAATCCTCTACCTGTGGTGCCAGCATCCCATATGGGCACCAGGTTCTAGTCCCGGTTGCTCCTCTTCCAGTCCAGCTCTCTGCTGTGGCCTGGGAAGGCAGTGGAGGAAGGCCCAAATGCTTGGGATGTTGCACCTGCATGGGAGACCGGGAAGAGGCACCTGGCTCCTGGCTTCGGATGGGCACAGCTTCAGCCTTAGCAGCCATTTGGGGGGTGAACCAATGGAAGGAAGACCTTTCTCTCTGTCTCTCTCACTGTCTAACCCTGTCAAATAAATTAAACAAAAGTGCTATTTCTTTCATTTCTCTTACTCCACTCCTTCTGTCTATGCCTTTCTTTGTCCCTCCCAGTCTCTCCATTTCTTTCTTACTCTATTTTTCTCTCTTAGTTTCTCTCTCTCTCTCTCTCTCTTTCTCTGTCTCTCTCTTTCTCTCTCTTTCTTTTTGTGTTTCTATGCCTCTAATAGCTTTTTAAAAAGGCCATGTCCTAAATAGTTGGCTGTTGAAACATTCCCAGTAACATGTTATGAGATGGGGATGGGGACAGCTAGTTTCCATCTCCAGTGAATGAATACAGGGCAAGAAATCGACTTAAGCTGCCATGGAAGATTAAAGTTAACTCCATCAAGGCAGAAGAAAAATAACTAAAATTCATCTCAAAGGAAAATGTTTAGATTCTTACTGAGAGGATGCTCAACTTTTCTTGACATGTGGTTTCCTAAAGTTACAGTAATGGTTGAAGTCTTCCGTGCTTTGAGTCTTTCCTGATTATTTAATTTGCTTTAGAATAAATTTGTGGTATAAGTAAAAAATGGGAGTCAATTCTGCATTAAATGGTTCTGTGCAACCTACGTGTAATAGAAATCTGAAAAAGAGCAATGATATGTTCATTATATTCTTGAACTTGTATCTACACATTAAATCTGTTAAAAATTAATTAAAATTCGGTGGCCATTAGAGGGTGAACCAACAGCAAAGGAAGACCTTTCTCTCTGTCTCTCTCTCTCACTGTCCACTCTGCCTGTCAAAAAAAAAAAAATCAGGAGGTTTCAAGATGCCAAAATAGCGATAGGACTGTCTGATTTATGTGGGGTGAAATTAATATTTACAAAAGGGGAGAAAATACATAACAAAAGACAACAAAATCTTGGATCAAGGAGGAAAATGACACCTGCCCTTGCAAACCAAAGGAGAGGGTAATCCATGGGCCCAGAGCACTGCTGAGACAGTGGGAGGAAGAGCTTGGTGAACTGCTTTTACAGTTCCATACGGACCCCCCTAAGGCAACAGGCATCCAAGCACCCAGAGGTGGGAAAAACAAAAGGTGGCACATCTCTCTCCTTCCCCCATTCCCTGCTACAGCAGAGACCTGCAGCCACTAGGGGAAGGGTTCATGCCATTTTTAGACAAAGGCAGGTGGTAGCTGTTGCCCTACCTCTCATGCATGGGCCCAGCAATAACAGGGGTCACCCCCCACCCAGTCACTGAGGGCCACAACAATTCAGAAGAATTCCTTCCTCCTCCATGACAGCTGTACGGCAACAGGAAGGGAGAGGAAGCCACCCCTGCAGAGGGGAAACGCTGCCTGCTGGACTCTCCTACCTGCCCAGCACTATCTCAGGAGCAAGAACCTTCTCTTCAACAAATGATGCTGGGAAAACTGGATCACCATATACAGAAGCATGAAGCAAGACCTCTACTTTACACTTCTACTAAAATCTACTCAAAATGGACTAGAAACCTTAGTCTATGACCCGATGCCATCAAACTTTGGGGAAACCTTGCAAGAAATTGGCATAGGCAAAGAGTTCTTGGAAAAGACCCCAGACGCACAGGCAATCAAAGCCAAAATCATCAAATGGAGGATATCAAATTGAGAAGCTTCTGCATTGCAAAAAGAAACAATCAGCAAAGTGAAGAGACAGCTGACAGAATGGAAGAAGATATTTGCAAACTATACAACTGTTAAAGGATTAATAACCAGAATATTTAAGGATACCAAGAAACTCAACAACAACAAAACAAACAACCCAGTTAAGAAATGGGCAAAGAGTTATACATTTTTTAAAAGTGAAAATCCAAAAGGTCAATAGACACATGAGAAAATTATCAGGATCACTAGCCATCAGAGAAATGCAAATGAAAATCACGATGAGGTTTCACCTCAACTCCATTAGAATGACTTTCATATAGAAATCAACAAACAACGTATGCTGGTGAGGATGTGGGGAAAACAGTACCCTAATCCACTGTTGGTGGGAATGTAAACTGGTAAAGCCATTATGGAAAACAGTATGGGGATACTTCAGAAATCTGAATATAGATCTATCATATGACCCAGCTATGTCACTCCTGGGAATTTACCCAAAGAAAATGAAATCCACATATGAAAGAGCTATCTGTACCCCTAGGTTAATTGCAGCTAAATTCACAATAACAAAGACATAGAATTAACATTAATGCCTGTCAACTGAAGACTGATAGGTGTACACCATGGGACACTACACAACAGTAAAAAAAAAAAAAAAAAAAAAAAAAATAGAACCTGGTAATTTGCAACAAAATGGATGAAACTTGAAACCATCCTATTTAGTGAAATAAGCCAGACCCAAAGGGACAAATACTATATGCTTTCCCTGACCTGTGATAACTAATAGGGCACCTAAAAGGCAACCTGTAGAAGTGAAATTGACACCATTAGAAGCAATGACTTTGAATAGCTCTTGTCTTGAATGTTGAGGAAAAGTTTTTTTTTTTCTGTTTGTGGTTCTTTTTCCTCTTTTATTTTAACATTTTTCTTTCATACTAATTGTTGAACTCTTTACTTAACATAGTTAATCATATGTATATAAAGTTAATTGATCATAGAACTTAGTAACAAATATACTGAGAATAAATGAGGGAGGAGGAAGGGGGATGGGAGGGTGGATGGGAGGGTGGGCACAGTGGTAAGAATCACCATGTTCCTAAAGTTGTAATTGTGAAATGTACGAAGTTTGTAACCATAAAGCAGAATAATTCTGCATACAGTCCTGTGGACTTACTTCTAAGGGTGAAGTTTAAAAACTTGCCATGGTAATAATAATAGAATTAAAAAGGAAAGAATGTTCCAACATGGGAAGCAGTCTACACAGTATACTCGTAAAATGACAGTCACTTTAAGTAGCAGTCTGACCTCAGAATCAGCCTTTAAGACATCCTGGTCTGGCTGAAAAGCCCATGAGAGCATTTCAGGCATGGAAAGCCAAGGCACTGTGGCAAAAATTGTTCTACATGAAAGATCTCTGTGAGTGATATCCCAGTGGAAAGAAATGGCCATCAATGAAGGAGGTATTTTTCTCTGAAGAGAGGAGAGGTTTTCTATTTTGCTTATGGCCTTGTCTAAATACCAGTGGAGTTTGTGGATTCAAAAGGCTTCCATAGCTGAGGTAGTTCATTTCAAGAGACTTGGGTGATCACTGATGTCATACATTAAGAGTGTTAATTATTAAATTAACAACAGGAATCACTGTGCATTAATTTCCCATGCAAGACCTTTGTCCTCAATGAGATGTGTTATGAGAGTTAACTCTAAAACTTCTTCGCAAACAGTTTGTGTGTGTATGAGTTAATATTAAAACTTGTTCTCAAAGAATTACTTCACTTTAGTGTATTAAGTCAAGGATATTCTTATGTCTCATAAGTTATAGTTACATCTAAGTACTCACGAAAGATGTATTATTCTTGGATCCTTCTTTAAAGATAAGTATGTTTCTCATTAAAAATAGTGAAAGTGGCTGGTGCCGTGGCTCAATAGGCTAATCTTCTGGATGTGGCGCTGGCACCCCGGGTTCTAGTCCCGGTCGGGGCGCCGGATTCTGTCCTGGTTGCCCCTCTTCCAGGCCAGCTCTCTGCTATGGCCCGGGAGTGCAGTGGAGGATGGCCCAAGTGCTTGGGCCCTGCACCCGCATGGGAGACCAGGAGAAGCATCTGGCTCCTGGCTTCAGATCAACACCATGTGCCAGCCGCAGTGCACTGGCCGTGGCGGCCATTGGAGGGTGAACCAATGGCAAAAGGAAGACCTTTCTCTCTGTCTCTCTCTAACTGTCCTCTCTGCCTGTCAAACAAACAAACAAACAAAAAATAGTGAAAGTAACTTCTTGATGCAATGACTTCAAACAGCTCATCTGGACTGTTGAGGACAGTTTTGTTGTTGTTTTTCTTTTTCTTTCTCATACAAAGTGTTGAACTCTTTAACTAGAATAGAGTTAATCTTCTGTGAATAAAATTAATTGAAAATACATAGTGGGCCGGCGACACAGCTCACTAGGTTAATCCTCCGCCTGCGGTGCCAGCACCCCGGGTTCTAGTCCCATTCGGGTGCCGGATTCTATCACAGTTGCCCCTCTTCCAGGCCAGCTCTCTGCTATGGCCCGGGAGTGCAGTGGAGGATGGCCCAAGTGCTTGGGCCCTGCACCCGCATGGGAGACCAGGAGGAAGCACCTGGCTGCTGGCTTTGGATCAGTGCAGCACGCCAGCTGTAGTGGCCATTTGGGGGGTGAACCAAGGAAGGAAAATCTCTATCTCTGTCTGTCTGTCTGTCTCTCTCTCTCTCTGTGTCTAACTCTGCCTTTCCAAAAATAAAAAGAAAAGAAAAGAAAATAGATCTTAGTAAAAAATGAGGCTGGGAATAGGAGAGGGAGCAGGAAGAGGGGTGGGAAGTCAGGTGCAGTGGGAAGAATTACTATGTTCCTAAAGTTGTATTTTTTCTGATAACCTCATTGAGGATCTCTTTCATCCAGATTCTTGTTTTATCTGATCATTCTTTTACAGTGTCTCTACCAGTTATCAAATCTGTGGTGTAGACACTAACATAATCATCAGAATTCATTTTGTGAAACTGGAAGCTACTTAGAAAAAAACAGATTGTTTTAAAACAATTTCCTCTCCATAATCCAGTCTATTCATTGTGGGAAATTAGCTCTTCCCTTTGGGAGAGATAGTTACTAGCCAGAATTAATGCTACTATGAGGGGGGTGTTTCAGTCATTGCTCTAATTGGCCTCAGGTTTCCCCTTCTATACAGGTTACATGGCCCATGAAGATCACTTACACATTCTACAACACTTACTGAGCTTTTTGTATGTAGGAGACACAACCTTGTGCTCTGAAAACTTAAAAAGTGAGAACAGCGGAAAGGGAAACTTTTGCTGGACTCCCTTTCATCTCAAAATTGCAGTATAAATAAGCATAATAGTAACAAAATAGTTTACCTAAGAGGTGCATGTTTCAGGCAATGCTGGGAGATCTTTTACTTCACCATATGAGATGTCACTAATGCGGATGATCAGATTTTCCAACTTCCAAGTTTTCTCCAAAAGCATCCAGAGGCCCTGAAAAACATAGGTCCCTGGGAAAGCTGAAGTCCATTTGATCTTCTGTCATCGTGGAGGTGTTTATTTTGAAGCTTTTATCTTGAGCTAATATAATCATAGTAGAGTAATAGTGTTTTGTGTCCCAGGCCCATGTAATTGCTTTGTATGCATCAAAGATGGTCATATTTTGTTCAAGGGGTATGTTCTTGAAGACCTCTCATGATACATTAATGTGTAACTTATAACGTGTGGAATTTTTGCATGGATTCTCTCAAAGAATGGTGGGTGCTTCCCTTTGGCAACTAGAAGTGGTCCTACAGTGTGTTTACCAGCTTTGTCAGTGTGTGGTTCTTGACATTATTTTTCTAATCAAGGGTTATGGTTTCTTGATTTCAGGTTGTGTGCATGAACTGATGTGAGTAATGTTTTTATGTAGCCATGATTTCCAGTTTGCTATGAAAGCCCCATCAAAGGTAACTGAACTATAGCTCATTTCATCTTTGTACAGGAGGTACTGTCACTGTCTCTACCTCCCACCTGTTCATTGTGGGCATTAACATGAGGCTCAGAGAGATGAGCACTTGCCCATGGATGCATACCCAGGTAACGATCTAGAAGACAACCCTGTCCTAATCTTCCTGACTCCACAGCCTGAGCTCTTAAGCTAAGGAATGGTGGAGATATTAAATGATGGGGCCAAAGTTATTCAGCAAGTTATTATCCAACTTGAGACTAAACCTGTATCTTTCTACTTTGTATCTAGACTCCTCATCCACTCATTTGTTCACATAATAGTTATTAATTTAGATTCTCATAGAAGCATATTAGTTTCCTATTGCTGCTGTAACACAATGGTTTAAAACAGTACATACTACTTATAATTCTGGTGGTCAAAAGTCTGAAAGTGTTTTATTCCAACCTCTGGTTCTGTTATCACATCTTATTTTCTTCCCTTGCTTCCCTCTTATGAGGATCCTCTTGTCACGTTGAGGCCAACTGTATAAACCAGGATATTTCCTCATCTCCAGACCCTTAGCTTGGTCAGATATAAATCCAACTGATCAAAGGTGTACTCACCTTTTAGAGACTGGAATATGGATGTGTGTATCAGGGGTGGGAGAGGGCCATTGTTCTGCCTATTAAATTGAGTAGTATTCGTGGGCCTGGCTGTGCCCATGAAACACCAGTTTAAGTGCTGAAGTTACAAAGATATCTGGCACAGGCCTTTTCCTGGAGTGCTCACTTTTTAAGATGCTGCAAGGTGTAGAGGGAGGGCAAATCATCATGTACTCGCACACTCAGCAATGTGATTGAACTTGCACAGGTTTCGGGAACACAAAGGAGTGTGCCATCAGATCTCCTACGCTATTCTCCCTGGAGACCCTGCCTCCTGCCTAGGACTTGTTTTAAATAGTATTCCCCTGTCTAGTAGTCTCTGTTGTATCCTGAATCAAGCACAAAAATCGTGAGCTTCCTGGCAAGTCCCATGCTCTGCATTTCTCAGAATGTTGCCTATCTGTGGTCTTCTAGAGCCAAGCCTGACTCAGGGCACATTTGGTTGATGCTTTATAGATTTACAAAGCACATACATAAAATGGGTCTTAGTTGTTTGTCCCCCAGCCCCTCAAATAGATATTAAGCTCATTTTAAGATGAGGGTCATGTAAGTGTGTTTGAACATTGACAAATGCTGGTTGATAGAACTAGGAAAAGAATCACAGATTTTTTTTTAAGATTTATTTATTTATTTTAAAGGTAGAATTATAGAGAGCCAGAGGCAGAGAGAGAGAGATGTCTTCTATCCACTGGTTCACTCCCCAGATGGCTGTAATGGCCGGAGCTGTGTCGATCCAAAGCCAGGAGACAGGAGCTTCTTCCAAGTCTTCCATGCAGGTGCATGGGCCCAAGAATTTGGGCCATCTTCTCCTGCTCTCTCAGGCCATAGCAGAGCTGGATCACAAGTGGAACCTGGACTCAAACTGGCACCTGTATGGGATGCTGGCACTTGTAGTCAGGGACTTCACCCACTACACCACGACACTGGCCCCCACAGATTTTCTTACATGAGACATCTAGCATCAAACTGAGCAGTCATCTTATTGGAGTGTTTTGATGGTAGAGAGGAAAAAGGAATGCAGCCTAAAATCCCAGTTCAAAGTCATGGTCTAGAAAAAAATTACAGAATATAAACTGAGAAAAATTAATAATAAAATGTTTGGCTCTCATTTTCCTTATAGAGGAGACAAGCTTGTGGGTAATATAAATGTTATCATCATATGTAGGGAATGTGATGTGTGCACCTCAGACAGACTCATTTTACTGTGGAAAAAACAAAAAAATCTGAAAACGGGGTTATTGAAGGTCATCATCCCTTGGGCCATAGTGGGACTTTTTTCCTGCCAAGGGAAATTTGGATATTTATAACATCATTCATGGGCCAAACAAAATTGTCAACTTAAGTATTTGCCTGCTCAAGATTTCTTGAGTTTTGAGTCTTGCCCATGGTTGTCTGCACAGGGTCACACCAAATGATTGTGTGGGCCTCCTACAGCTCGCAGACTAGATACATCCCACCCCAGAACTTCTCCTAGGTTCCTTCCAGCTTTGTTTACTTTTCCAGCTCATTCCCTTTAAGTCTTTTGAGGTTTCTTCTGTGTCTGTTACACATTTTGTTACTTATGTGAGTTAGAGAACTTATTAGAAAAAAAATTACACTAGATATGGAAGGGACCAATTAAGCGTAAATGGAATGGAGCAGCCAGTTGGGGAGGAACATGATTCCTTCAGTGTCATCTGTGTAAGGCTGTCAGCACGGGCAGCCAGAGTGAGATATGAATAATCCTGGCACTGACAATGGATCACCGTGTTTACAGTCTGTGTCCATAACTCCGTTCTGAGCTTTGTTATAGCTGATTTACTTCCTCTTCTCCCTACCTTTCTATATGGAACATGAATTGAATCACATTAGCTAATTCATTTAGAAAGAAAGAGATAAGCAAATGGAAATAGTACCTGGGAGATTACTCACTTGTGCAGACAGTTTTTGCCACTAACAAGGCATAGGATGTCAGATCTTCAACTCTGAGTTCCTTGCTTCTCATATTTTTATTTAAAAATATTTTATTTATTTGAAAGAATTAGAGAGATAGGGAGAAACAGAAATCTTCCATCTGTTGGTTCACTCCCCAAATGGTCACAATGGCCAGAGCTGGGCCAGGCTGAAGCCAGGAGCTTCATCTGTATCTCCCACATGGGTACAGTGCCCCAAGCACTTGACCATCTGCTGCTGATTTACCGGGGCACTAGAAGGGGAGAAGCTGCAACTCAAACCACCACCCATATGGAATGCTGGCTTTGTACTCACAGGCTTAACCCACTATACCACACTGCTGGCCCTGTTTTTCATGTTTTTAAAGGAAGAGGCTTTGGGTTGAATTAGAAATCACCAATGTAAATGCCTTCAGTAGCCAAATAATGTAAATAATTAAAGTAGGTCACTTGTGAGAAAAATCAGGTGCCTACTAGGTTACATTCTGTTTTCCTATTTTTGATCAAGAAACACCTACAGTGAAGGTTTGTCTTTTTTTTTTTAATCAGAGAGCAAAAGTTTTGCTTTTGAAACTTATATTGCAAAAGCTTTCTATAAAAAAAAGAAAGCAAAGCAGAAAAAAATTTTATATTATAGAAATCTGCACATGGTTTAGTGCCAAAGACAGTAGGGATTGGTGGGGTCTGTGGCACCCTGAAGAGCCTCTGTCTGGTCTAAGTGGTGTGGAAAAATGGGCACATGTTTCTAAAGATAATGAAAGTTGAGATTTTTGTGAGAAATTTTGTAGTTTATAAACGATGGTTTATTTATTTTTTGTACAGAATAACTTAAACATGTATTTAAGCCAGGGGAGCAATTAGAAAGATGATTTCTAGCGTTTCTTCTTGCTCTGAGACATCTGTGATTTCAGCATGAAGTGCAGCATGGAGCCCATCTACCTCTGTAACCCACTGCAAGCCAGCACTTACTATTGTGATCATTTAGCAAGAACGAACACATTGAATTTTCACAAGAACGCTTTGAGAGTTACTCTTACTTTCCTCGTTTTATGGAAGAAGGACCTGTGGCACAGAGAAGTTAAAGTGCTTGACCATGGTTACACATTACCTGTGTTAGGTCATCCTAGTACTGCTATACTCATTGTATACTCACACACACACAGGGTGAGTACTGTGGCAAGTAATGAGCCCAGAGGAGTGAACTGTTGAGGGATTTGGGCTGTCATTCATTGAAGTTATTCCAAAATTGCTTCCTTTTCCTTTTCCTTCCTCCCTCTCTCTTTTCCTTTCCCTTTTCCGTACCCATACGAAATGTAGTAAACAAATGTGAGTGTATATCGCTTTTCGGCCTTTTGACTGAGATCAAGTGTAAATGTGAATGTGTTTAGGTAAAACAGTGAGTATGTGTTGAGTGCACATCAATCAAAAAAAGATTTAAAGTTCTACCAGTTGTTGATGGAATAGCAAGTCTTTGCATAACTGTTTGTAAAATTATAATGTACAGTAAGGATATGAAATATTTTTATTGAGTGCTTTTTTTCAAATGTCTGTGGCCCATAATCTCAGCAAGTCTCAAGTGCTTTTGATCCTGCCTTAAGAAATGTGCCCTTTTCTCTAAGTTGCTATGAACTTTGAACAGCTGCTGCAGTCAGTGGTGGTGGTAAATCGAGTATGTTTATTGCGTGTTAAGGTTTGAAGCGCTGAAGCTGGTCCTAGAGCAAATAGTT
Organism: Oryctolagus cuniculus; assembly: GCF_964237555.1. Taxonomy (NCBI): domain Eukaryota; kingdom Metazoa; phylum Chordata; class Mammalia; order Lagomorpha; family Leporidae; genus Oryctolagus; species Oryctolagus cuniculus. The sequence goes on from NC_091434.1 coordinate 110,658,258, forward strand.
TTCTTTCTTTTTTTTGGTTCTTATTTGTTTGTTTTGTTTTAATTTTATTTAAGTTACACAAGTATCGTGTATTTCATATTTACAGATTTAGGAACATAGTGACACTTCCCTCCTACCCTCCCTCCCACCCATGCTCCACTCCTTCCTCTTCCTCTCTCTCACATTCACACTCTTAATTTTTACAAAGATCTATTTTCAGTTTACTTAACGATTGATCATATAGTTAACCCTATACTCAGTAAAAGAGTTCAACAAATAGTATGAAGAAAAAAAGAATCAAAAATACTAAGCATACTAAGCATAACCTCTATTCATACAGACGTATACTTTCCCTCATTGTGCTTCACACACAAACGTTGTGTTACTTACAAATTGAGCATTGTGGCACTCCACTATAGAGCCGGTCTTTTGGCACCATTTTTTTCCAAGCTTAGGTGATTGTTAGTATTTTTGACAATAAAGTCCTTTAAAACTATGGATTTATATTGTTTTATGTATACATATACATATATATAATACACCTAATAGATGACCATAAAATGTAAACATAGTTGTTACATGCACTACGACATGAGAACATTTATGTGACTTTTTTTGTGATACTTGCTTTATTGCAGTGATATGAAACTGAAGCTATAGTGACTCCAAGGTGTGCCAGTAATAAGTTCAGATGAAAAAGACAGATTTTTTCAGAGTCAAAGTATGTGCTTAGATTCAAAATAGCCAAAGTACCTCTCAAAATTACAGAAGTTTTCAAAACAGTATCATCTGGTAGCCCCTGCTGGTTGCCAAACAAATAACCTGTTTGTCTCATAATTCCAATGTCATATTAAATACTTCTGAAGGAATAGAGGGATTTTAAATACACAATTAAGATTTTAGTTACCTGAGCTTTCCTCAGAAGTTTCAAAGTGCTGGTTTAATGGGTTCAAACTCTCTTGTTCTCAATTTCTGGCCTAATTCTGTTTCAGACGTCCACACTTTTCTGGTTAGATATTGTGGTACTAAGCTGAATACTTTCCAAATAAATGCAGAATATCACCTCTCTGTTAAAACTAATATAAGCTGTGAATAAAATGGTGCCCTGGCAAAGCACGTCCTCTTCATACAGATGAGAAAGTTGTTGCCCAGTGGATGTGCTGCTTTCCCTAGCTCATTTCAGCAGAGGGCCAGGCTTTGTTTTGAGTATGTAGGATGCCTTTCACATTAGCACATTCTGTGGAGCAAATCCAAAAGCAATGCCCTTTAGTAGGTGTGTGGCATTGGCAAATACTTTGCGCACCTCACATCATTAACCAGGCACATCAAATATTTCTTCCTTTTAGAAAACAAATGAATATGAACTGAGCAAAATCACGATATCAATCCTTGAACTTTGGCCTTAATGTCTTAACCTACCTGAGGCTCAAAAACTATGAACTTTTTTTTTCCCTTTAGAACTTGGCTTATTAGTCCTTTATGAAATGGTGATAAAATTGTCTATGGGAGAAAATTGTACAATTTTGAAATTAGGGTATAGTTAGAAAAGAAGTAGAAAGTATCTCCTACAAAAAACACATTTTTCATTACTGAGATCTTTCCTATATGGTAACCTTTGAGCTGCATTATCTGTATTGATTTTTTCTGTGCAGCAAGCAGAGTACGGTGTTGAAGAGAAATCGCCAGGTGTTGTGAAAGGAAAATGGTCTGGCCAGAAGTCTGTTGTCTACATTCAAGTCTTTGTAAAATTCACATGTTGATTGTCCCAACAAGCGTATCTGAGGATACAGAGCTACAGCTTTTGTAGGCTTAGAAGCCTGTGTGTAGGTCCCATAGAAGTTGTAGAAAGGTGGCCCTCTGCCTGAACTTTTTCTGGGACTCCATTGTAAGATGTGAAGTTGGGCTGGGATAGTGAGTCTCAACCATGAACAATTTCACAGTCTCTTGTAGCTGAGCCTAGGGGTTGGTTTGAAATTTTCCTCAGGTGATTTCAATATAACACTATAATTATAAATATTATGACTGATCTATAATTACGGATCAGTCAGTTTTGTGATCTTGCACATCTTTTTTGACCACTTCAACTTTATGAGAGAGGGAAGAAGACGATTTGTAAGGAAGTTTGACATAAAAGTTATCAGGGAATTTAGTCAATGGAAATTCAATGATTTTTTTCAACTTTAATTTTTAATTGTCTTGGAGACCAGAAATTTTAATCCTAAATCACTTAAGGCACTTAAGCTGTGCCACTGTTGGAGGACTTGCCACCACTCTCATACACAACCAACCTTCCTAGCAAGGGCTTTGTCAAGTCCTCAGGCACTGAAAGGGCGGATATAATAGAGAAGTCTGCTAAACTTGCATTCCCTTGCCCGGTCATATTCCTCCATGTTGTTTAAGTCTAGGTAAAACTCATCAGTGAGCAGAAGGAAAGAGCTCTTAGGATTTAACCCAGGGATGCAGAAGTGAGGATAGAATCAAAACATGCAAATTATGACCATTTTAATTATTTGCAAAGTTCCACATGAATACATAAGGAGAAAGAAACTACTGCTTTCCTTTGCCCTCCTCCCCTCGTGTTCTCAGAGTCTGGACCTCAGACTGGTACAATCACAAACAGTTTTGAAAACCTGGTTTGATATCTCAGCACCATTTACTCTGTGCCTTTTGTGGGGTGTACCAAATGTCAAAAACCAAGTTCAAAGTGACTATTGTAATAAGCTTACTGAATTGGAATCTTATCATGTTTTCTTTTTTCCTCATCTGCTCTAATGAATAGCCTAGGATCTCATTCATGATGATTCTGCTGTTTTGTAAATAGATCAAAATACATTTTTCCAAATGTGTTCTTTTGGCCAGATTTGCCACCTCATCCCCTCATACATTTTGTTCCACACTTTATAAATTAATTGGCATGATAAAACCATTTCATCACATTAAAGCCAAGATTTTACCTTAGTCTGATTTAGTAAACTGCTGTAATTATAAATGATGGTCTGAAAACCATTCCATTGCAGGTATCTACTACAGTCTTCCATTGCATTTATAAGAAAAACTTGTAGATTCATCATGCAGATATCTGCCAGGGAAGTCATGTCTTCATTGTTTGTGCTGTCCTCATTCTTTGTCATTACTTGAGGTCCACCCATGAGAAATATGAATGGGCATTCAAAATCAAAGTTGAAATATAGAAAAAGAGGAAAGGAGCAAGAGTCTTCTCAACTAGCTGAACCTGTGATTGCCCAGGAGTGCAAGGAGAAAGCCTTCAAAAGTGAGGAGGACGTAGGGAGTACTCAGGAGACTGCAAGTGAAGCAGCAATGGGGGTTCAAGGACCTGATTTGAAATCCGATGAAGAACTGAGTCTGCTTATGCAAGTTCATGATCTCGGACATGTTCTGAATGACTCTGAATATAATACCAAATTCAGAGCCCATTAACATGCCAGAAGCAGGTCAAAGGCAACAACCATAGGCTTAAAAGAAAACGAATGAAGACTGAAGCTGAGTATGCCATTCTTAGGTTTAGAAATGTAACTACTAACATTTTCTCAATAAGATTTTACAGTTTTCTGCAAAGTGAAAAAATACATCTTACAAAACAAAGTTGTAAACGTATCATTAAGATACAAATCAGGCTGTATTTCTCTTGAGTCATTATGTTTAATTTTTCTAACCCTACTGTTACTCTGCTTTTCTTCTATACACTTTTTAACAGCTCCTTTCCTTCTGAGCACTCAGACATCACCACGAGAGGAATAGTAGTGAAAATTGGCACAATAATAATTTATAGGTGTTTTGGAGTTTGCAGGGTACCTTAGCAGTAGCATCTCATTTGATGCTCACATTAACCTTTCAAAATAGGAAGGACATGAAATTCAAGTTCGTGTTTCAGGGGAAGAAACAGTTTTATACAGATAGTTGAATTTCTGAGTGCAGTACATGCACTCATGTGGCTTGATATTTTGATTAAATCCCTTAGTCTTACAGGAGTGGCATTAATTTCATTCATTAATTATATTACTGGCATACCACTGGCTGAAATGTTACTGTGTCTTAGAATCATCTGGAGACTTTAAAAAATATACTAATTTTTCAATTCTACTCCAGGGATCTGATTTAGTTCTTCTGAGGTATAGCCTTGGCATAAGGATTTTTTTTTAATCCTCATTAACCAATTCTATTATGCAGTATAATTGAGAATTGCTGTAGTACAAGGTGTTAGACTCAGCAATATACTTGTCTTATTTACCATCCTAAAGATTTCTGTGGCTGGGATTGTTTTCATTAGCCTTTCCCCAGCATTTGCTTGAGTAACCCACTTATTGCCTTCTGTATAGGAGCCATGTTGAGCTTCTGAGGAAGGTAGGATTTGAGTTGGTCTTTGAAAGGGTAAAATTCAGATGAGTGAGTACTGTGCTAAGGAACAGCAGAGGACTATGGTCACTATGGTATGAAGAAGCACAGGACTCTGGGTGCTTCAGTGAGACAGCAGAGGATTATGGACACTGTGGTGCAAGGAAACAGAGGATTATGGGTACCTGATGAGGTAGAGGAAAGGATTATGGGAAAGTTCAAAGCTTTTAAAGCCAAGAAGCCAGATTTTATGTACTGATTGAGACACTCACAAGCTGCTTAATATTTGGAGAGTTACTCAACCTGTCAGGGCTCTGGGGACTTTATTCCCACCATGCTTGGTGTTGAACTCATTGCTGGGGAGGCAATGGAAAACGAGGCATGTAGTTCAGTGGGTCATTGAAGAAGAATACTTGAGTGTCGGGTGGGTCCAGATCTGAGACTCTAGACTGGGTGAGTGATGACTAGTAGAGATTTTTGAGGAAGCAGAAGTATTGAAGAGGACCCTGCTGCTGGGAAGGCCATTCTAGAAATGGTAAATCATTTTACTTGAGTTACAAAGAGGAAACCATGCATGCAATTTTATGTTAGCTCTAAAGTGAAGGGAAGGGAGGAAGTAAAGTAGAGAATATCATTATCTTCTTAGAATCGTATCTATGAACTACATTCAACCTGTTAAAAACTAAAAGGATAAACTTTGAATTTTAAACAGAAAAGAAGGCTGGGTTTTGAAATTTTCCCTATTTAGGGTTGCCTGCTGAGTGAGTGTGAGGCCTATTTTCCTTTTAAAAATTCAAGTGATTAGCAAGTGTTAGACAGTTACCAAACTAAGGTTGTTTCCTTGATGTGAGAGGCCCTGGAAATGAAATGTGAGCTTGGCAGAAAGGATGACTAGTTAGGCCCTAGGGCTGATCATCACAATACCATCCCCTGTCAGCCCAGTCAGAGTGCCTGGGCCATAATTGCTTCTGAGTCTTCTGTTAGTGTCTGGGATAGTCTTTGGCATGCCTATAGAAATTGATGCATTATAATAGAATTTATGAAAACTAGGCAGCTTCCTTACTGTATACTGCAATATGTCACAGTTATTGGTGATAGGAATCTGTAAAATGATTTTCTGTTTCTTGGAGATCAGGGCTGCTTGGAAGGGATCAGAGAATCTCATATTTATTGGAGAAGCCAAGAATATGCACCATATTTATCAGCTACTTATTTTAATGTTGAAATGTATAAGGTGGCCAACATGTGCCTATGGATTTTTGTTGGTTCTTTTAAAGATTTAGTTTTTTGAAAGGTAGAAGATAGGGAGGGAGATGGAGAAGTTGGAGGTAGAGGAGGAAAAGGGAGGGGAGGGAGAGAAAGAGCAAGCAAGAGAGCTCATTCTTCCATCTATAGGTTGACTTCCAAAATGACCACAATACTGCGTTTGGGCCCCTCACATGGGTGGCAGGGACCCAAGTACTTGGGATCATTCTCCACTGCATTCCCAAAAACATCTGTAAGGAGCTGGACCGGAAGTAGAACAGCTGAGACTTGAACTGGAACTCCTTTAGGGAATACTGGCATCTCAAATAGCAGCTCAACTTGCTGTGCCACAATACAGTCCTATCCCCATGGTTTTCTAAGGAAAAAGTTGCAATATGACACACAAGGGTCAGTCACTAATATGGGGATGAACTTGATTGCTAGCAAGTCTTTGGTGCTCAAAAGAAAGTGCAGAAGGCAAGACTGGCAGTTTGAAGTTAGTGGCTCTCAGAGCTGCAAGTTATCTCCAACATCCAACCATCTCATCTTGCAAATGAGGAAAAAATGTCACAGATAAACAAGTATTTTTACCAGGGTCACTCCATCCATAAGTGCCACACCTGGAACTGGAACCAGTTCAGGGGATGATTTTTTACCCCTCCCTGTGGGAAATGAAGGTGTATCTGCTTCCTGCTAAGATGCTCATGAGTGAAGTCTAGGTGTTTGTTGGAAGGATGTTGGAAGACATCCCTTGGGACAGCCATTTCTCTCAGGAGTCACAGCTTTCCCAGTTCATTATTCTTTTTTTAAACTTTTTTAAAGATTTATTTATTTATTTGAAAGACAGAATTACACAAAAAGAAGAGAGGCAGAGAGAGAGAGAGACAGAGATAGGTCTTCCATCTGATGGTTCACTCCCCAGTTGGCCGCAACCGCCAGAGCTGCGCCGAACCAAAGCCAGGAGCCAGGAGCTTCTTCCAGGTCTCCCATGCAGGTGCAGAGGCCCAAGGACTTGGGCCATCTTCTGCTTTCCCAGGCCACAGCAGAGAGCTGGAATGGAAGTGGAGTAGTGGGAACTTGAACCGGTACCCATATGGAATGCCAGCGCTTCAGGCCAGGGTGTTAACCCGCTGTGCCACAGTGCCAGCCCCCGGTTCATTACAGTTTATTATTCTTTAGATGAACAGATTCTGCATGAAGTAGCTTGGTTACCCACATTCCAGTTTCCCTTCAACATTCCTCTTTCAGATACATGTTCTGATTTTTCTAATTGTCTTTTAGTCTCATCCTTATTCCTGCTAAATTTCTACCCCTCCTACCAAGATGAGTCATTTGGCAGGATTGCAGCTGTCTCTGTAAAACAGCTCTTTGCATCTCTCCTCCCACTGAGCCTCTGAGTGGTTTGTCAGAATGAACATCCCACTCCATGACAAAGAGGCACCTCAAGTGATAGCTTCCTGCCATTTCCAGGGGTTAGGGATAAAAATAATAGATTTAACATGAAAAAGCACACCAGGACAGAATTCTTGGCAAAATTTTGTCAGTAAAAATCCTTCAACAAACGAGCTCTACTCTTCTCCCTGAGTGGGGCCTGACTAGACGCCAGATATTATGTAAATTGTGCTGTGAGCAATGTAATATTCTTGCTTTATCCTTAATTTCCATTTAGGTGCAAATGGGTATAGGCCCTCTCTTTTCTGACATGAGTCACCAAGAGAATGAACTACATAATCCATCTCTGACTTTCAAAAGTACGACTAATGTATCACATTAGAGTTGTTCTTTTAGGTAACCCCAGGAAAGGGGAAGGTGGAGGGGAATAGAATACCTTGATTCTGAGTGGATCCTTAAATCTCCAGAAAACTCCAGGGCGTCTTAGGATAGACTGCTTTATGGCTTGAAAGTTGGTGCACTCCTCTGAGATGGGTGTGGTAGGGGAAGTCAGTGAGGAAGTCCATGAAATCTTATTCTAAGAGAGTAAATTAGGCTTTTATCTTTTAGGCAAGTATTCTATTGACGTGTTGCTTCATATTCATGATGGCAAAATACTTTTTTTTTTTTTTTTTGATAGCGCAGAGAGAGAGAGACAGAGAGAAAGGTCTTCCTTCCATTGGTTCACCCCTCAAATGGCCGCTACTGCTGGCATGCTGCACCGATCTGGAGCCAGGAGCCAGGTGCTTCCTCCTGGTCTCCCATGCGGGTGCAGGGGCCCAAGCACCTGGGCCATCCTCCACTGCCCTCATGGGCCACAGCAGAGAGCTAGACTGGAAAAGGAGCAACCTAGACTAGAACCCGGCACCCATATGGGATGCTGGTGCCACAGGCGGAAGATTAACCAAGTGAGCCATGGCACCAGCAAAAATACTTATTTTTTAAAATGTTTCTATTGAAAATGCTTAGGAATGTTTAAGTAGTTCAGTGTTGCTCTTACAGTGTCATCAGAAATAAAGCCAGGTGCACACACTCCCTCGAACTTACCCCTAAGGGTAAAGCTAAAAACATGCCATGGGACTCTAAATCCCATTAAGTTGGAAGGTTGCAATGTCATCTTACTAGTTAAAGTGATCACTTTAAGTTCATAACTGATCATAAAGATAGGATGAAGTGTCAAAGGGATCACATAAATAAGACCACTATCTACTAATGGACTGTGAATCACTGTTGCCACCCAGAACACATGGGAGGATCCCACTGTGTATTGCTAGCCTGGGGATCAAAATCAACTTCTTATGGCAAAGTCAAAGAACTGTAAGTCCAGTTCTCATAGTCAGGGACCACCTGTATTGTTATTACTAATTATCACTTTTATCACTTTTGAATGTCCAAAAAACATTAGAAGAGTTAACCACCTCACAGTTCAACTTAACTCAAAAAGGATCTATTAGTTATTTCTTTGCTGCCAATTGCTACACACAAAGAAAAGATATGGTCTCGACCACCATGTTTTCTGAAATGAAAATTTAGATGCAGTGGTCATTTGACAATGTGTATTTATAGGGACAGTGAGATAGAATATTTTTAAATATTTAATTATAATGAACAAAATGACATCTTTGTGTATAAATTGTCTAATGCTTAAATCAAGTAATTAACATATGTATTACCTTAAATTTGTTTGTATGTTATAAGAACACACAATCTGTATTCTAACCAAATTTCAAGTATATGAAAACTTGTTATTAACATGGTCATCATGTTTTACAATAGACATCTTGAACTAATTCTTCCTGTCTAATTGAAACTATGGATCATTTGATAAGTATCTCCTGTACCGCTGGGCCCCTAGCTCTCCCTGATTACTACCATTCTACTCTCTGATTATGTGACTAATATTTTTCAGGGTCCAACTGTGAGTGATGCCATGTGGTGTTTGTCTTTTTGTGGCTGGTTTATTTCACACCCATGTGCAACAAAAAGAGACAGAAATGTTTAAATTGCTTTAAAATTTATTTTAACATTCCATCTAGGAATCTCATGCATATGGCTACTATAGATGTGTGTAAAATGCAGCATTAATAAGCCACCACCTACCATTAATCAACGAGTAATTTATCAGTTCATTTTTTCCAGTTTTTAAAGAAATATGACTTGAAATGCTGAGTGTCATAGCGAGAAGGAGATAGAGACAGAGATCTTTCATCCTCTGGTTCATTCTTCAGGTGATTTCAAAAGCCAGGGCTATGCTACTGCAAGCTAGGAGCTGGGAGCTCTACTCAAGTCACATTGGTGACAGGGTTCTAGTACTTGGGCCATCATGTGCTAACTTCCCCAGTACATGTACAGAATGCTGGATCAGAAGCAGAGCCGCTGAGGCTGGAATCCTGCTTACTTTTGTAAGTTCTCTGGCCCCTTGCCCTGAGAATTCTTTCAGAAAACTGGGTGTGGGGAGGGACTGAATTTGAATCGCAAATTTTGATGTTATGTTATGAGTTATTTTTGTTACTGCCCCCAGGCTTGTAAAGTGTAACCATTAACCACTGAAATTCCCCATCCATGTGACGATCTAAGAGCTTTTTATTTCTTTTTTGCTGGCTGTCTGTGAGTTGTGAGTTTTAAGGACATAATTTCTGTTGTTAATTTTAAGTGTCCAGCCACTTGGAACATACTTTTAATGAAAATTATGAAGGACTTTTTTCTATTACTCTAGTCCACATTAGAGCATCCCTTTATGTAAAATGCCTTTTGAATTTAACATATTTTTAGAAAAATAAATGTTACTAATCGGTAAAACAGGCGATGAAAGACTCATATAAAAATTTATTCATGTTCCTCAATGGATCTGTTTAACAGAAAGATGGTTGGCAGTATTCGGAAGTGTTTTGAGTGAAGAGTAATGTGGAGTGGATGTGGATTGATATGTCACTGGTTGTAGTCTTATGTTAGAAGCATAAAGAAAACACTCTGTTCTCTTATCCATAATACACATTTAATCTTGGATATTTTATTGTGTGCTTAGTTCACTTTGTAAGTCAAATCTAGGGATGAAAAAGAAGAGCTTTGTATGTTTTGCTTGACAGTGGTAATGTTAAACTGTGAACAAATTGAACAAATTGGGATGTTCTTTTAAAATTCTGTGATTTATCTGATGCTGTTTTTCTCCCTTTAAAATTTAGTGTGCTAGTGCTGAACAAAAGCTGCCAGTAATCTTTGGGTATGTTGTTAGGGTATTTGCCGAAGTGCTATCTAAAGTGACAATATATTCTGTGCACCCTCCAATCCCCAGAAAACAAATGAGTGAATGCATCAAAGTAGCTAAGCTACCATGGTATGCTGGAGTGGCTGTCAGCCACAAAGCTGGCCTCTCCACATTTCCATTTGGCTTGAATTGTTAAGAAGTGTGTGTGTGTGTGTATACATGCATTTGTGTATTTTGAGCAAATTGAATCATCATCAACTATGGAACTGGTAGTAGTTTGTTAAAACTGTTTTCCTGATAGCCACTTGAGGCTGAACTTGACATTTCTCATAAAATCATCAGCACTGTAGGGGAATGGGCTAGGAGCCTTGGAGAGAGTGCTGGTAGCACGGTTTAGGGTTGGATAAGGATCACAGATTCTCAGATGGAAATACTATTCAGGATAGACCTGTACATGAATGGCAAAGACTGTAAGAGGTCACAGATTCTGAGAAGATTGTGACACTTGAAATCAGAACTGTTTTTAAGTTCTGTCTCTGCTGTCTACTGCTAAACAAGTTACTTAGTAACCGAGCAAACCTATTTTCTTCTCTGTGGAGAGTGTCCAGAATGTATGCCCTATGTCCTCTGTGTGGGAGCTGATTTAATTCTTGGGAAGTTTACAAATGCTACATGCTATTTATTATGTGTCCTGTGTTCTGGAAAGAATTTAATATTTCATGCTAATACCACCACATTCTTGTTCCTAAATTACAGATTTTGATAATTTTTGAAAGATTTTATTTATTTGAAAAGCAGAGTTGGAGGGGGAGAGAAAGAAAGAAAAAGAGAAAAGATATCTTCTTGCCAATGATTTACTCCCCAAATGGTTGCAACAGCTGAGATTGAGCCAGGCTGAAGCCAGGAGCCAGGAGCTTCTAATAGGTCTTCAATGTGAGTTTAGGGCCTTCTACTGCTTTACTTGGTGCATTAGCAGGGAGCTAGATGGGAAGTGGAGCAGCCAAGACGTAAACCAGCGCCATATGGGATGCAGGCATCACAGGTGACAGCTTAATTCACTATGCCACAACACTGGCCACGGCTTTTGATATTTTTACTATAAATTAATAGGTAGATTTAACTCATGGTCAGATATTTAAAATGAAAAAAAGAAAAAAAAACTGTTCTTGCTTCTGTGACTATCTGACTTTAAAGTTCAATGTTTCTGCATAGGAATATCCCCCAGATTCCATTTTTCATCTTGAAATTAAACAACAGATACCTGAGGTTTCTTCCACTGCAGTACTGTGGGATGAGGATGAATCCCTAGGAGAAAAATAATCGATGAGCTGGAATAGAGAATAACTGTTACTGCCATCAGCATATGTTTAGTGTTTCTACATGTAGGCTTTGTTCCCACCTTCAGAGTTGAAAGTGATGATAATCAGAGGGAGATAAGTGAATATTGAATTTTTTTCCTAAGCCTTGCAACCAAGAGATGTTTGGATGAATCTCCCATAAGCAAATGCCCTTAGGAGGGCTGATGTTAGCCCTGTTTTCACTAAACTCTCACTACATTTTGCTCACCAGGCCTTTTATTCTTGCAAGGAAAGTAATGTTATAAATGCAATCATTGGGCTAGATGGCTTTAATCTTTGGGCCCAAGGAAAGTACACAGCAAAAAGAGAAATTTTTTCAAGGAGTAGGAGAGATACATACACTTCTGGAAAAGAGACACAAAGATTTCACCATGCAAAAACTCTCCTAGGCAGATCTAACCTCTTTTTTTTTTAATTTAAGGTAAACAAATTTCATGTATTTTGTGTATACAGGTTTAGGAACATAGTTATATTTCCCATCTTATCCTCCCTCCTGCCCACACTCTCTCTCTTCCTTCCTCTTCCTCTGTTATTCCCTCTCAATTTTTACAATGATTTACTTTCAGTTTACTTTATACTCATAAAACTGACCCTACACTAAGTAAAGAGTTCAACAAGCAACAATAAAAACCATCATCAAATCTCAAAATGTCAGTTTTACTCCTATACATTATGTTTTTGGTACTCTGTTAGTTACCAAAGATCAGGGAAAACATATGACAGATCTAACTTTAACAGCATATTTATTAAAAGTCCTTGAACTTCAGCTGTGTTTTAAGTATTTACCCTTCACAGTTGAGTTTTTACAGTGATTAAAAGTTTTAGTGAAGCCAGAAAACTTTGTATGTAAGTCTGTTTGTGCATTTTCTTTTGCATGTGAAGAAACAGAAGAATGGAAAAGTTGTGTGGTGGGCCAGCGCCGAAGCTCACTAGGCTAATCCTCCACCTGCGGCACCAGTGCCTCGGGTTCTAGTCCTGGTTGGGGCGCCGGATTCTGTCCCGGTTGCTCCTCTTCCAGTCCAGCTCTCTGCTGTGGCCCAGGAAGGCAGTGGAGAATGGCCCAAGTGCTTGGGCCCTGCACCCACGTGGGAGACCAGGAGGAAGCACCTGGCTCCTGGCTTCGGACTGGCACTGCGCGCGCGGGATGTAACAGCCATTTAGGGAGTGAACCAATGGAAGGAAGACCTTTCTCTCTGTCTCTCTCTCACTGTCTAACTCTGCCTGTCCGAAAAAGAAAAAAAAAAAAGGAAGAAAAAAAAAGGAAAAAAAAGTTGTGTGATGAACCAAATCATACAGCTTGCTGAATGGCAGAGACCTAGCAGTGAATGTAGATTTCTTATTTCTACTTGCTCTAAGGCTCAAAATGGGGCTGTGTCTCCAGCTGGAGAACAGACTCTGAGGTCACAGTGAGATGAAGCTTGAGGAGCCTCAGCAAGGTCGACTGTCCCGTTTTCCTTTCAAATGAAACTCTAAGACAAGTCCCAATGTGACACACATCACCTTCCTGCCTGCCCTCATTTGGGACTCTTCAGTTATCCCTGCAGACCTGGGCTCAGACACAGTGTCATTTCGTCAGTGATGGGGTAAAGACAGAAAAGCCACTATATCAACAATCAGGCAACCACGCACACTCATAGCGAGTGTAGAGTGACACTGTGCTTCCGTATTCTTTGTCACTTAGGGGTGAAACTGAGCCCGTTGTGACAACTTGTCACTGGTTTTGTACCTCATTTGAGACTCTGATGGACAGATTTATCCGTTTTGGTATTTTTCTTATTTTTCAATAAGAATGAGGGAAAACAAGCACTGTGTTTAAATTAGGAAAGTTTTCCAAGCATGGGCATGGCAAACATGTTTCCCTCTTTTATTGTAGACAGAAAACCTCTCTCTTGGAACTTCAGGGTCCCTTGTTCTAGAAGCCACTGAAAGTAGTTACAAGCCATTAATGGAATGTGCTGTCATGAAAAGAAACAGTCATAACACGATGGGTCCTGGCATCTTGAGACTCACATAGAAATTTCCCAGGGGCTTCTCATCACAACGAGATAGTTTATTTGCATAGATCGACATGTAACATCTATTCCTGAAGTAGGATGTAGCAAGTAATGTGTAAATGAGACTGATTTTTTGCTTAAACCAACTGTCTCATTGTACTACTAATAAAGACATATTCTTTTATTCTCCAGTGAGTATTGATTTGAGTGATTAATTATCTGTTGTTTTCACTGATCAATAATAGAAATCAAGCATTACTTCAAAAGTTTATCTAAAATAAAAAATAATTTGTTGTATGCTGGAGCATCTCTGTCCAGAGGCTTTTGAACTTCAGCATGGGTTGGAATTAACTGGAGTGTCCTCTGAAATCCTAGATCCTTGTCCCCACTCCCAGGCATTGTTACTCACTGGGTCCACAGTGTGCCAAGGAATCTGCATTGTAAGCAAGCAACATTTCTATTGTCTCTTCTCTTACTGGCTTAAAGGTGGCAATGCCTTTTGGCTCAGTCACTGAGTAATATTGAACTTAGAAAGTGTTTGTTACTTGTCATTAGAGGAGCTACACGCTAATGAGTCAGAATTACAGGATGATTTACAAATGATGAGGCAGGTCTCTTCTGGGAGAATGTCATCTATCATAGTTGAGTCTTCTTCTCTGACTGTTGCAGTGACATCTTATATTCCCTACATCTGTGTTAACTTCCCTTTAGTCCGTCCCAAACACTATACTAGGGAGCAGTTTCAAAGCACAGATGTGACCATATCACCACCACCATCGTCACTGTGAACACTTGAAAATGGTGACTTCTGGGCTTCCAGTTTCCCTTAATGTGAAGACAAAACCCCTTGACATGTATCCTGGCCCCATCTGCATGTACAGTCTCATCTTTCTCCCCAACAAATTGACCTTTCCGACTTCTCAGTTGTACTCACATCCTCCCACCTCTTGGTCATCTTCTTGTCCCGTCTCATGAGGTTTTTAAAAAAATATTCATTCGTTCATTCGTTCATTTGTTTGTTCGTTTAGAAGGCAGAATCACAGAAGGAGACAGAGATCTTCTGTCCATTGGTTCACTTCTCAAATGCTTGCAACAGCCACTGTAGGACCATGCCTAAGATGGGAGCCAGGAACTCCATTGAGGTTTCCCACATGTGTGGCAGAAATCCAAATACTTGGACCATTGTCTGCTGCCTCCCAGGTACATTATCAGGAAAATGAATAAGAATTGTGGAATAAGGGCCAGCGCTGTGATGTAACAGGTTAAACCACAGCCTGTGGCACTCGACTGCTCCACTTCCGATCCAGATCCCTGCTAATGTGCCTGGGAAGGCAGCAGAGGATGGCTCAAGTACTTGGGCCCCTGCACTCACATGGAAGACCTGGAAGAAGCTCCTGGCTTCAGATCGACCAAGCTCTGGCTATTGTGGCCATTTGGGGAGTGAACCAGCAGATGGAAAATCTTTCTCTCAGTAACTCTGTCTTTCAAATAAAATAAATCTTTAAAAGACTGTGGAATAACTAGGACTTGAGCTAGGTATTCTAACATAGGATGCAGGTTATCTTAGATGGTGGCCTAATCCACTGTTCTATTAACTCCTGCTGTGCATTCATTTGTCAGCTCAGTCTGGCAAACCTTTCCTGACTGCTCTTTATTATCCCTTTGTTTCTAGTTGTCAAAGCACCTCAGAACTGTTCTGTACAACACACTTATAGAGTACAACTTTACATTTGTATGTCATATTGTGATATCTGTTTTCTTCCACAAGACTCCATGAGAACAAGAGCCACATGTATCTTTACACTTCTATATCCCTGGCCTCTTCCATTGTACCAGTAACATAGCCACTGCTCAGCTAATATTTGTTAAATAAGTATATCAATTCATTAATCATAAAGTGATCTTAGTGTTCATTGAGTCCTCCTGTGTGCATGGCCGGAGGACACTGACAACCTGAAGATAAGTAAAACACATTCACCTACTTGGGGAATCACATTATGATCATTCTCCCCAATAATTTATTTAATGCCTACAGACTTGCAGAATGGGCTGCAGCCAGCCCTGGACAACTGTGCTGTCTGTTCTTTGGACCAACTAGGCTCCCTGGCTTGTCATCTGTCTGAGCTGAATTGATCTAACACAGAGCTTTGGTTTGATGGATATTACTTTGCATAGGCCTGATGATACTGGGTACTTGGGAACAAAAGATGAGCACTCCTCCAAATGTGAATCATTACCCTGGTTTCCACTTAGAGAAACTTATAGCTCTAACAATTGCTTTATGTACTGACAAGGCAAAATTTGATTTACAGCCTTTAATGCTAACTGAGCTCCTAAATCTTTAGCTTCCTGAGTACTGGCTGGTTGTGGAGGCAAACAATCTTATGGTCTCAACCATATATGAAATATGTGGGGAATGAAAGTTTTTGGTATGGTAGCCTCACTTTTTAGAATCCACTGCTGTGTAAAGTCCATAAAAATGAAAACAGGTCACCTCTTGGAATCAACTCATTCTTCTCACAGTTTGGCATCCTCTTGAGTGAACCTGGCTTATTTTTCTTTCTTCTCTCTTGGGGCTTTATAAGGAGAATCTATTTTATTTAGGACTGTTGTTTCTGACCTTCGTCTGTCTTCACTATACACACACACACACACACACACACACACACATATATGTTAAGTAAAGCAGAAACTATAATTTCTCATTGTTACTGATTGAAGTGGGTTGCTTATGATTGGAGAGAATACAAACAGTTGATTTTTTAAATGATAGTCATGCTTTTGTGAGTGTAAGATAAATTCAGCAACTATCTGGAATTAACAGTTAAGGCCTACCAGTAGAGTTAAACCATTTTTCTCTCCATTCTTTCTCTCTCCTCCCTGTTTCTCTGTGCTTATTTTTCTCTTCTGCTTACTTAGCCTAGCTCATTCCATCCTCCCCCTCTCTATTCTGTTATACTGTGGCACACTCACTAGTAAACGATGGACTTAAGTGGAGGAAAGGGCAGACTTTTCTGGAAATCCCACTTTCTGGAATGGTTCCCTGGCGTTTCAGGACATAGCACACCAGGACGTGGGCTTTTGTGTTGATGGCTGGTCTGTAGGCAGCATGAAGATGTGGTCTTCCCTCCTGAGGTCACATTGGAGCAGTCGTCAGCACAGCCGCAGTGCCCCACCCGTAGCCCAGAACCATGCAGAGTGCTCCTGTGACTCCCAACCCCCAGTGTGCGTCAGAGAGCACTCTGATGCCAGGCGCACAAAGCCTCACTGCCTGTGGCAGTTGGGAAGTACCAGGAATGAACATCCCAAGAGCTACCCTCACCCAGTGATTCTTAAAGGGTTGGGGTGCATAAGCCTCCCAGCTCTCTCCCACCTGGGGCAGGCTTCTGAGGCCTGTGGTTTGTACCATTTCTGCTTCTCGTGGGGCTTCATTTTACTTGCTTGGTACTCTGCTTTTTCATGGTTCCCATCCCTTCCTTAGCTCATTTCCTTGCTGATGTTTCTGGCATTGCCTCAATAAACTACTTGCACTCAAATCCTTGCTTTCTGAGAGCCTATGTTGGATACTAATGACTTAGAAATCCCGAGAAGCTGAGCTGTATAAGGGCTCTTTGGAGGTGACTACATTTTACAGATCTTGACTCTTCTATCAGTGCCCTTCATTTTCTGCTTCTCAGCGTTAGAGTTCTCTTACATTCCCACCTTTGCTGCCATCTCCAACGCTCCCTGTCCTCCTTATTTCTTCAGACAACTCCATTTTCTCCCTCTTGAGAAAGTTTTCCACTTGCCTCTGCGATGCCGTTCAATGACAACTCCTTGTGTTTCCTTCTCTTCCCTGCCAAGCTTTGGAATGAGCATCTGAGAAAATTGCCTCTATTTTCTCTCTTCACTTTTTGCTTAAGCACTAACAATTTGGGTACCATTGTCACACTTTAGTCAAACAGCTCTCAGGTTCCCACTAACAACTTCCTTATTACAAAATGTAAATGTCCTTTTTTCTGTTCTTTTGTCATTTCAGTTCCCATTGAACATAGAACATTTCCTTCCTTAAAATTGTGTCTTGAGTAATTGAATTGTTACAACTTAAGGGATGTTTAATCCAAATCTTTCACTTTATATGTGAAAGGGACTAATAAAGCCTAAAAAGATTGAGTGATTTGCATTGCAAGGTTCAAAAAATGTAAAAGCTGGGCATTGAATCCAGGGCATCTGACCTACTGTCCTTGGTAGAGTCTGTTCTACTACAAGAACTGTTTTTGATAAGTTCTGATCCAAATCTTTGCTAACTCATTTCTTCTTACATACATTCCTCCCAGCTGTTCTTTCACCATAGCCCATTATTCTCCACTGTAGCTGTCAGAATGGTATTCCTAAAATACCAATCAGCGCCTTTCACTCTCCAGCCTAGCCTCTGACTCTTTGTTACTTCACTTAAGACAAAATCCAAGCTCCTTTTCATGCCTTGCAAGACCTATTAAGATATCATTTTGTATTTTCTTGCAGTCAACAGGCTACAACTCACAGACTCTGGCTCTTGCCCTACCACTGGGCAGTGCTTTGCTGTTCCTCGTCTTTGGAATGCTCTTCTCCAAGACCATCACACAGCTGCTTTCTCTTCCTCATCTGAGGAAGTTCCCATGCCTTACATTTTCTCAACCCATACCAGTGTCCACCACATTGGACCTCTTCATTTTCTGCATAGCATTTTCCATAAGCCACAATTATATTACTTACTACTTTGATTGGCAATTTATCATGTTTCTCAGCATTAGAATACAAATAATAGAAAAAGGGAAGTTTGTCTTCTTTGACATACCTCCAGTACCTGGATCAACAGATGGCCCCAAGTCAGTGTTTAATAAAGAATTTTTTGAATTAAGAAATGAGTAAATGAATCATGTCTGATATTTGTGAGTGTGTGTGTGTGTGTGTGTATTTCTAAGGATCCTTTCCCTCTTTTACATCTGGAAAAAATTATTTGCACCAAAATCAACTGGTTGCCTTATAAATAAATAGGGTAAAACTTATTCTTGACTGACAGAATTTTTCAATTTTTTCTTTCACCAAATGCCCACTCTGACTCTGTGAGTGCTCAAGTATATCATTCCTTCAAAATGTATCACCTTCCATTTCCATGAAGTCATGTCTCACAGCCTTCATTGATCACCCCTTTTTTCAGATTAGATCAAATGACCCTTATGTTTTATACAATCTGAATAGTCATTTATAATATGTAGTGTCTTGAATTATTTTATATTAGTGCATAATGGGATTTAAGCACCATGCCTAGACACTTTAAGCATGTGAGTGTGCATACACATACTGGAGAACTTCTTTATTTGCCTATTCTGTAATTGCAAATATGGCTACTCTCTAAAATTTATTTGCTTCCCTAAGATCAACACTTACAGGGCTTTCATGGCTATTCAGACATATTTAGAGAAAAGTTTTAGTCATGCTGCATACACTTTATTTGCTGAAGCCAAACAAGGCCACACTATACCTACATCTTTTGGCTCTCTTACAGTAAATAAGTGTTCTTTTTGTACTCTGTTTAGTGAGATTTTTGTTTTCTGTGCTTTCTGTTGGTGATTTACTATTTAAGATGATCCTATACATAGTGCTGAGCTGCTCTCTAGTGTTTCTAAGCACAAGAAGGTGGTACTGTGCCTTGCAGAGAAAAGAGGTGTCATGTCGAGTTTGTTTATTCATGAGTTACAGTGCTTTTGGCTGTTAGTTAAATGCTAGTGTACTAAAAACAAAATAAATAAAGTATCTTCAAATAACATACATAAAGCTTGGAAAGGTTGTGAGCAGAGGTTCATAGAAAACTAACTGAATTCTCCTAGAGCAGTGGTTTAACATATCCTAATCCAGTGTTCACAAAAACTATATGGAACTACTATGGATTATGAGAGTACTATGGATTATGAGAATGACTGTGTGTGTGTGTGAGTGTTGGCATCGGCCTTCTTTAAGTGTTTTGGAAAAAAGCCAGAATTTATTAAAATAAAGTAATTTGCCCAAGATCATTTGCCAAGCTGCTTAATTGTAGATTTAAGTCTTTCAGCTTCCCATTTGCACAAAAAGGTTTCTTTCATCTTATTCAGTTGCAAGACTGTAACTATCATAGGTGGGTACTTCGAAATGTTTGTGGAAAATGGAATTAAAACACAAATTTTTATTTGGTGTGAAAAATACTTGAAATCCCTGCATAGTTTTTTTTTTTTTCAGAGCATATCTTTTTCTGTGACCTTTATGAGAACTTCTCTTAACATGTGTACAGGATACAAATGGAATTTTCTCTTTAAAGGAGCAATGAAAAACCATAATGCATACAGAAAAGTAGATGAAGGTGATGTTTTAAAAAATAGCATGTCTTAGAATTTCAGTTTTGTGTGTACTTATAGTGATATCAAATAGTAAAAGTAGAATACCTTTTCTCTGAAAGATGAGTTGATCGCAGTATCCATACATTTCATATTCCTTATCATTGCAGTGAAAGTCTGACTAGCGGCCAGACCTTAAAGCATCAAAGCTGTAAAAATGCTACCATAACCTGACTTGTTTCCTGGCATGTGGATGTGCACATTAAACTTTGTTGGCATTTATTACAGCTGAAGTCACACCTGCTGTGAGAATGAACACATTAGCACATTTATGTGGTTAAAGAGCCTCAAACCTGATTTCATAATCAATTGTACATTTATCCCAGAGACTGTATTTTATTCTAATGTCTGCACAAAATGAATTCATATGGATCAACTTACTGGCTTCACAGTTTCCATACACACACACATACGTATGTAAATACAGACACTAACAGGTAAATGTGTACCTTGAGATGTGTTTTTTATATTTTGATTATTTAAAAGAAGTGGTTAAATCAAATACTTTTGAAACCTCCTAAGTACCTTGGCGCAGTTTGAAAACTTTTTTGTTTTTCACTCTCTTCTGCTGTTCTTTGTGAAGTAGATGGTGTGTACATGAGGGTAAGATTCATTTTTTTGTTTGTTTCTGTATTTGAAAAATGAGCTTAGTAACAAATACAAATAAATATCTCACCATTGGTTACTCAGTTCAGTCCAGATGGTTGGCAACCAGCCACATTTAAGCAAAGATGTGAGCAGTGTGGTGTTTAGAACTAAGTAGTGTGATAGAGTGATATCACTGGTTGTGTGACGTGAGAGTCTTGACGGATGTACACAGTGGATAGGATTATTTTCATATGGTATTCTCTTAACGTTCCCTTTCTCTTGAAAACAAGAACCAAGTATGATATTAAACAGCCTTTCTCAAACTCCAAAAAGCTGTCAGAGACAAGGTTGAGTGAGGAGCTTTGAACAGGAAGACAAGACAGAATCACATCCTGTTTGTCTCCATCCTACTCAACAAATCCTGTAGTGTTAAAAAGTGACTGAGGGATCCTTAAAAGCTGGGTTATCGTGGAGCTGAAGGAACTAATTGGTTTCAGTTGAGAATTCATGAAATTTTATTCTTCCTTATTAATTACATGGTATATGTCCAGTTATTGTAATTATTCTATATTTGAAGAACAAAACCTTTTACAAATGAAAGTATGAAGGTCGATAGATTTTTCCTAGTTTAAAACATAGCTGAATTCTGTTGTGCAGATAAAAACAGACTAACTGCATGACTCCACCTGGCTGTGTTGCTTCTCCAACTGGGCAGAGGACAATTGAATTCTGAGGTGGTTGACCCCATGGCTTTGTCCTGGCATGACTCGGTAAAAACATCACCTGTGTGTAACAATATAAGCAACACTCAGAATGTTCTTAGCAGATTCCACTGTACCTCAGTCCTGGTAAGAACACAGAAGTAATTAGGGGATTCCAAACTTTTCAGCCTTAAGACCCAGGCTTGTTTTTCAGGGGGAAATTATTGAAAATAATAATTCTTTTTTGCTTTAGGAAAGACTGCCAGAGGAAGAAAGAAAACACAACGAAGCTTTGGAAGATCTTCACATGGTAGTAGACGAGGATTCAAGGAGCGAAAGCAGCAGCACAGATGAGGGAAAAGACAAGACCAAATGGCTGTTAGAAAGATTGAAAGCCCTAGAGGTAAGAAATGAAGCAATTTTTACACATTTAAAGAAAAATAACGGCATGTGCTTCTTTCACTGAAACTGGTTTGGAGTGAGGATAAATCTTCCTTTCTTCGATCTCCCAGACTAATGCAATCTAGTGTCTCCCATTGAGGTCTATTTGTCAATGATGAGGTAAAAGTTAAAATTTGTAGCACTATGTGAGGGTCTTGGGCCACTAGCTATGATCATATGGCCTTAGAAAGAGTATATGACTGTAATTCACCTTAAATTCATTTCTGCTTTCCAAGTGGATCTACTTTTAAAATCACAAGCTCCTTGAGGGAAGGGGTTGTGTGATGTGTCACCTTGTCTTCCCTCTGCCTAATGAAGTGAATGAGTGACTGAATACGTAAGATACCCAGTGGAATATAAAGAACGATTATAGCATGCATGTAAATGTTAAGAAGTAGAACTATTTCTTTGGAAGAAATATCTTGTGTAGAAAGAAATTCAATATAGAAAGCTGGGCAGTAGGCATTTGGCCTAGTGTTTGCAATGCCTGAGTCCCACATTAGGGATCTTGGTTTCCAGTTCCTGATGCTAGCTTGCAGCTAACACACACCTTGAGAGGCAATAGTGCTGACTTAGGTACTTGGGTCCCTGTCATCCACATAGATGCCCCAGGTTAAGTTACTAGTTGATGCCTGTGGCAGGCATTTGGGAAGTGAATCAGCAGAGAGGAGTACATCACCTGCTTTCTATCCACCTGTGTCTCTGCTTCTCAAATAATTTTAATTTAAAAAAAGTAGAGCTAAAACCAGGCTAAAGTTTTTTTTAAGGAGCTTTAGGAGCACAATATAGTGAAAGCCACAGATCCATTGTTAGTGGCATTTGGCATCACAAGTAACATCACAAGTATTAATCCCTGAATCTTTATAATAGCCATCAAAAAACATTCCAATTGTTTACAGTTGAGATCTCACATACTGAAAGACTTTATCAAAGCCATCTTTTTCCATGTGATGCCTTAACTCCTTTGCATAAGTTCACTAAGGACTTCTTCTACCATCTAAAGCCCTAGTTGTACCACAGGACCTATAAAACTCTGAGAAGTTCACTAATATACAGAAACATGCTTTGTTTCCAAAACCACCCTGCCTGTCCATTTTCCAGAGTGAATATGTCTGTTTTATTGTAATTTCCAGAGCAATAACATGGCATAATGGTTATGATTATAGATTTAGATTCCACATTAAGATTATAGCCAGATTCTTAGGGTTTGGTTTCAATATGTGATCTAGCTTAAAAAACCTACAAAGCTTCTTAGGACCTCAGGGACTTTTTGTTCTCAACTGCAAACAAGAGGATAGTAATAACTAATCTTACAGGGAAGTATTGATTATCAAATGGCTGCCTGCTACAGGGGTACCTGGTGTGTAATGTCTTATCCATCTATTCTGAGGTCTATGTTAGATCATGATCCCCCTACTTATGTAAATACAAGGATGAGTACAAGAACTGTGAAAGAAAAAAAATCTCAGCTCCTCCACACTAGTGTGACTGAAGGCCGAGAGGTAAGGAAGTAGCCTCAAACATAGGGTAGAAGAGTCAGCTTAGAGAACCTCTGGAGCCTATCCTGGGAGAAGGTCAGAAATCATCCCTGAACTCCTCACGGTTCTCACACTTTTGTCATAATTTTTAAATTATTTTTAACTTTTTTTTTTATTTGAAAGGTAGAGAGAAATCTTCCAACAACTGGTTCACTTCCCAAATGCTGGAAACATCCAGGGCTAGGGGCTAAGCTGAAGCTGGGAGTTAGAAACTCATTGTGGGCCACTCCTGTGAGTGGTGGGGACCAAGTACTTGAGGCATCTCCTGCTGCTTCCTAGGGTGTGCATTAGCAGGGAGATGGAATTGGAAGCAGAGCTAACACTCCAACTCAGGGACTCTGAAATGGGATGTGTCTTAATGCTGTACTTGCCCCATGCCTATGTCATTTTTAAAGACAGTGCTTATAAAAGGTTTAAGGCTTTCTCAGGGAGACTGGAGTTGCTATTTGAGAGTTTTCAAAAACTGACAGCTTTGACTTGAGGTTAAATGAAATAGATTCAATAGTAGGAATGTGTTGATATTATAATCTCTTACTTCCTTAGAACTATGTACTTAAGCTGTTTTTATTTATGGATTATAGTAAGAATTGGTTTTGGTTCATCTCATTGTCACAGGCAGCTTTGTGAAGGACATTTTATTTAATCAGTCTAAGAGGTATTTGGCAGTATTTGTTTCATAAACTTCCCCATTTAAAGGAAAAGTGCTGTTTTTTTTTTTCCTTCCATAGAAATCTCTATACTTCAGGTGATAACTCTTGCATCCAGCATTAGTTGGATGGAAAAGATGATATCTTTAAGTGTCATTGAGCCCCATAATTTAAATTCACAAAAATATTTTATTTTTTCAATTTTCTAAACTCACAGTATCACTGTGAATTACCTAAAATTCTCTGTTCACTATTAAGTGAACTTTCTCCTTGTACCCAAATCTCACTTTCCTCCACTTGAGGATATTCTAATATTTTTATTACATGACATATAAATATATATTTTATTATATCTGAGGGTGCTTCAAGAAGTTTATGGAAAATACATATTATAAAAAAACTATGATTTCAGATGTCTTTTCACAAAAATAAATTTATCCTTCGATTTCATTTCCATTAACTTTCATAAGTAGCCTTTAGTAACCCAATTTCCACAAGAATTTCATGTGCTACTTTATTTATTATTACAGATACTCAAGGTATAGCATCATTTGCATAGGTAAAAAACTGTTGTGGTGGTGTAGCACTGTGGCACAGAGGGTTAAGCTACCACTTGCAGCACTGGCATGCCATATGGGCTCTGATTCAAGTTTGATCTTGCTGTTTGCTAATGCTCCTGGAAAAGCAGTGGAAAATGGTCCAAGTTCACGGACCACTGCCACCCATGAGGGAAACCGAGCAGAAGCTTCTGGCTCCTAGCTTAGGCCTAGCCCAGCCCAGGCAGTTGCTGCCATCTGGGGAGTGAACCAGCGATGGAAGATCTCTCTCTCTCCATCTGCCTCTCCCTTTCTCTCTGTAACTCTACCTTAAAAATAACATAAATCTTTTTATATTGTTATGGGAAAATAAAGGGCTAATTTTCATGCAGAAAAATATTGCAATTAAATGTATTAAGGCTAATCCTCCGCCTGTGGCGCCAGCACTCCAGGTTCTAGTCCAGGTCGGGGCGCCGGATTCTGTCCCAGTTGCTCCTCTTCCAGTCCAGCTCTCTGCTTTGGCCCAGGAGTGCAGTGGAGGATGGCCCAAGTGCTTGGGCTCTGCACCCGCATGGGACACCGGGAGGAAGCACCTGGCTCCTGGCTTTGGATCAGTGCAGCGCGCCGGCCGTAGCAGCCATTTGAGGGGTGAATCAACGGAAGGAAGACCTTTCTCTCTGTCTCTCTCTCTCTCTAACTCTCCTGTCAATAAAAAATGTATTAAGTTGAATAAGAGTTTTCTATGCTAGATCATTCCTGTCTATGAAAGCAAAACAGTTAAATTGCTGACTATTAACATTTTGTTAATCAGCAACTCCTGCTTAAAATTAGTTTAATGTAATCAAACCTGGCTGTACCTCACAGTTATATGTAGAATTTGTAGTCCATAGATAAATACCCAAAACATTCTTTTTTTAAAAGATTTTATTTATTTGCGAGGTAGAGTTACAGACAGAAGGAGAAACAGAGAGAAAGATCTTCTCTCTGCTGGTTGGCTCCCCAGTTGGCCACAATGGCCAGAGCTGGCCTGATCCAAAGTCAGGAGTCAGGAGCTTCTTCTGTGTCTCCCACGTGGATACAGTGGCCCAAGAACTTGACCCATCTTCTACTGCTTTCCCAGACCATAACAGAGAGCTGCATCAGAAGAGAAGCAGCCGGGGCACTAACCAGGGTCCACATGGGATGCCAGCACCGCAGGTGGAGGCCATGCCTGCTATGCCACAGCCTTGGCCCTGAAAACATTCTCTAGGTACTGGGATTAGATAAGTTTTTAGACTACAATGAGAGCTAATCACAGACTCCCATGTGGATTGAAAGATTTGAACAGAAGATCCCTTTGCAAGATGTCAGGGGAACTGACCATAACGTATCAGACGACTTTGGGGAAAATGTGGTATGATATAGCACTGATTTTCCCATCAATGTGTTTTTGAAACAACCATGTCTGTATAATCTTTCTTGGCCCTCTGTGTGGTAGAAATCAGAGAGGAATGATGGTTAGGCTGATGGAAATTAATTCCGTTCTCCAAACAGTTCCTGAGAAAGTGTGGGAAAGGAGATGGAGTTATAGTATGGTTTTGGGTTAATATATGACAGTAATACTCAAAACCAAGTTGGTTGTGCTGAGGAGCCCTTGACTTTGAGCAATACTGTGTAGGCACCTCAGCCCAAGCCTGAGGAAAGTCTAGAGTCCCCACATCCACCTCTGTCTTGTTGCCTATGTGGTCCTTTCTGGGTTCAGTTCCTGATCACATTCACCTTCCAACCCTTCTTTCAGCACCAGCCTCATGTGAAACAAAGCCCCTTTACTCAGTTATGCCAAAGTGCAATCCCACAAGAGATCTGGGGTCATTGGAGACTGTTCTGAATGCTCAAAGCCTTCAACTTGGCCTTCCTAGGGCTGTTTCTCCCTAGTCCTTTGGGTGCAGGAATTCTCAGTAGCTCACTTCTCAGTTCCCAGCTCCCACCATAGAACTGGGCCAGTTCTTTCCTACTTATTCTTCCTTCCCACCATCAAGTTCCCTGTAAATTATTATGCAGAGCTCTTTAGGTCTCCATACTTCACTTTATGGACACACTGCATACTGTGTCCAGGCTCAGGAAGGTATTTTGCTTAACAATCTTACTTTCCTAAAAAGAACTCTAGTAGTTAAAACATGAGTTATATACATTCAAACACACACACACACACACACCACACACACATAAACACACATTTTCTTTGCTTAACTGTTGTATTCTCACCTGAGTGCCTTGCTATCAGCCATTTTCCTTTGTTCATGAAGAAAGGTAGGCCATTCACCTTTACTACCTAGCCACTCCTTTCCCAAGTCTTTGCCCATATTTGTTTAGGATCCTGATGTCTGTTGGTGAAGCCATCTGGTAGACTTTGTATCTGTGCCATAAGGGCTTCCTGGAACATCTGGATGCTACTTAGACATTCTGTTGAAATGTTCAATGCCCAGTGTGGTATTTTCACTTAGGTTTTCAAGGCTTCTGCTGCAGAGACTTCTTATTCAGCTTAGGAAAATACTCTCATCATTTTCAACAGCATCATCATGTGCTAGGTCCCTCTGTGAAATGAATATTCTGCACTGTACTACTGGCCCTAGGAACCCTGGGAGAGCTGCACTCCAGGATGCTTCAGCTTCATCTTGGTTCTTACCCCCTCTCTACTACTGTGCTTTGACAACTGGCCCTGGGTTTGTTCCTGGCAAGTTCATTGAATCCATGTTTTCTTTGTCTCCAGTCCTCCTCCCTAGTATCCCTGCCTCCCCTTTCCACATTCATGGACCACTCTGGCCTGACTATAAATCAAGCTACATATGCCCTTTGTTCAACCAACTCCTGTAGCATCTCTGATTCCCAGAGTGTAGCAGGGGGAAGAACAGAGTTGACACACCTGAGAGCTCTAAACCTCCAAGTAAATGTTGATGTCTTAGCTGTGACCTCAAGTTTGGAAGAACTTGGACTCTCAGAGGAAGGATTTCTTTAATGCAGAAAATTATGGCAATTAAATGCGTTAAGGTAAATGAGACTATTTTCTACTAGATTATACTTATCTATAAAAGTACAACAATTAAACTTCTGAGCATAAGTGTTTTATTGATCACTAATCCCTGTTTAAAACTAGTTGGAAGTAGTCAAATCTGATTTTACATCACAATTTTTGTAGGGCTTATAGTTAATGGATATATACTGAATACATTCTGTAGGTACTGGGATTAGATCACTTTCCAAGGTCCCTGACCCCAGTGAAGACACAGGAAGTATATCGTTAAGTAAAATAATATTTAAATAAATTAACTGAAAATATATCTGTGGGGAGCATTGTTGTATAGTGGGTTAAGCTGCCACTTGGGATGCTTGCATCTCACTTTGGAGTTCTAGCTTGAATACTAGCCTCTCTGCTTCAGACCCAGGTTCCTGCTAATGTGCCTGGGAAGGTAGCAAAAGATGGCTGAAGTCCTTTTGTCCCTGTCACCCACATGAGAAACTTGGATGAAAATCTTGGCTACTGTCTTGGCCCAGCCCCAGCTGTTGTGGACATTGGAGGAGTGAACAGCAGATGGAAGCTCTTGCTATCGTGTTGCTCATTCTCTCTCACTCTTGCTCACTTTCTTTGTCATCCTGTGTATCAAATAAATAACTAGAGCCTTTAAAAATGTCTCTATGTGATGTAGTTGTGTAGTAGAGGAAGTATGAGATAGGGGCGGGAGAAGAATTTAACTAAAAAGACCTCTGATATGAGATCATTTGCATGTCATATAAATAATAACGCATAGCTCAGTGAACATTGGCAA
Source organism: Oryctolagus cuniculus (assembly GCF_964237555.1). Classification (NCBI taxonomy): domain Eukaryota; kingdom Metazoa; phylum Chordata; class Mammalia; order Lagomorpha; family Leporidae; genus Oryctolagus; species Oryctolagus cuniculus. The sequence goes on from NC_091434.1 coordinate 110,686,466, forward strand.
GTATAAAAGCCCCCTTAGAGCATGGTAGAAATGTTAGTTACAGGGCTGGAAATAAGAACTTTGTACTGGGACATAAGGCATATGATTAAAGCATTTAAAGAAGTTGAGTCAGGGAGGACTGGACCCTGTAAATCCTTATAAGCCACAGATACAATAAAGAATCTGAGAATAAGTTCAAAGGGAAGCTATTATAGATTTTAACCTATGAAATACATGATATAAATTTTACATTAGAAATGCAATTCTTTGGCCGGCGCCACAGCTCACTAGGCTAATCCTCCGCCTTGCAGCGCCAGCACACCGGGTTCTAGTCCAGGTCGGGGTGCCGGATTCTGTCCCGGTTGCCCCTCTTCCATGCCAGCTCTCTGCTGTGGCCAGGGAGTGCAGTGGAGGATGGCCCAAGTGCTTGGGCCCTGCACCCCATGGGAGACCAGGATAAGCACCTGGCTCCTGCCATCGGATCAGTGTGGTGTGCCGGCCACAGCGTGCCGGCCGCGGCGGCCATTAGAGGGTGAATCAACAGCAAAGGAAGACCTTTCTCTCTCTGTCTCTCTCTCTGTCTACTCTGCCTGTCAAAAAAAAAAAAATGCAATTCTTGAAGTTTTGTGGGCTGATTGTAGGATGGTGTAAAGTAAGGGATATGATGCAGAAGGAAGTTTTTTAGACTCCAGACAAAAGATGTTAGTAGACTGCTCTAGGGTGGATGTCTAAAATCAATAGGAAATAATTCCTGTGACCTAGAGGACTAGTGGGGAGTGATGGTGATCTTTTTTTAAAGATTAATTTATTTATTTGAAAGGTAGAGAGTTACAGAGAGGCAAAGGCAGAGAGAGAGAGAGAGAGAGAGAGAGAGAGAGAGAGAGAAGGAAGGACAGACAGAAAGAGAAGTTCTGTATCCTCTGGTTTACTCCCCCAAATAGCCACAGTGGCCAGAACTGGGCCAATCTGAAGCTAGGAGCCAGGAGCTTCTTTCGTGTCTTCCAAGACTTTGGGACACCTTCAACTGCTTTCCCAGGCCATAACAGAGAACTGGGTCAGAAGTGGAACAGCCCAGATTCGAAACCAGAACCCATGTGGGATACTGTGCTAGCCCCCTGATGGTAATCTTGTACGCAAACCCTTAACATGGGGACTTACCCTGTTCCAGTGCTGCTCCAATTAGCGTGCATATTTATACTATTTTAATCTTCAGAACAACTCTGTGGTGTAGAGCAGTTATTTTACAAATGAGGAAGCTGAGGCTCAGAAAGTTTGAATACTTTACTCAAGATCACGTGGTCAGTAAGGAAAAAGGAATCTGAACTCTAGGTGTGTGGCTCCACTATGTTCTTCTCTCCACTATGCTGTGCTGGTAGGATATGGTCAAGTAAGGTCATATTTTATAAGAAAAACCTATAGGAATTACTGATGGATTACATGTGGAATAAAAGAGAAGGTGAGAGATCAAGAGTGACTGAGTTCTTTGGCTTTCACAACCAAGTATGAGGCTGAACCAAACTCCTCAGAGAGACACAAATCTTGTAGACGAGGTAACTTAGAGAAATGAATATGCAGTCATCACTTTGTTTTACCTGTTGAGATGCCTATTGAACATTTAAACCATGATGTTCAATAGGCTGTTGGATATACAAGGTCGAGGTCAGGACTGGAGATATGGATTTGAGAGTCCTCAGCATATAGATGACATTTTATATTATGAGACTAAGAAAGGTCACATCAGAAGTGAGTGTAAATGTGATCAGGAAGAGAGCAGAGGACAGAGCACTAGGATGCCTCTGCGATAGAGATCTGGAACAGGATTGAGAGCCAGCAAATAAGCCTGAAAGAGCAGGTAGGCGGAGAATCAAGTGAGATGTCCTTGAAAATAAAGAAGAGTTTCAAGGGCAACCTTGTTGAATGCTGCAGAGAAAATAAGTTATGTGGAGCTCAGAATCCATTATTGACTCTGGATCTTGATAACAAGAAGCTATGATCTTGTTATTAAGAGTCTCTGATTAGAATGGTAGGAAGGAAAAGATAAGGAGCTAACATAGATAGCATTTTTGAGAACCTTTACTCTGAGTGAGTAGTTAGAGTTAAACCTGAGGAAGCCTTGCCACAAGAGAAACTTTCTGAAAGACAGTATGAAGATATGTTGGAGTGCTGATGGGAAAGGTCCAATAGGAAGGGAGAACCAGCCAAGTGCAGAAAGGATGACATGACAACTCAGAAATCAAGGGACCATAAAGGAGTGAGCCTTGGTCTTTTTGTAACAGCATGCTCTCGTGGGAGTAATCTACTCCCATCAGACCTGACCAGCGTTAATCAGTTCATGACAGAGGAGCCCCCATGACCTAATTAGCTCCTATGCTGTAGTACCTCCTACGTCCAACAGTACGTCAGCACTACCATATGGGAGACCAAGCCTCTAGCACATGAACTTTAAGGGGAGAAACCATATCAAAACCATAGCAGGTTTTTAATGGGATATATACTGCTATTGAAATAGTTTAGCTCTAGTTAAGTACCAAACCCAACTAGCTTTCATGGATCTTAGTCAACTTTAAATCTTAACTTCCTTTGCCCTTGAGCTTCAGTAGACTTTTCCTAAGTCTTCAAGCTCATGTTCAGAAGCCCTCCCAACACATGCTCCATGTCAGAGAACTCTTGAGCCTGAGGAAACATGGCATCAAAAGAGCCTTAGAATGACCTATGTGTGGCACCCCTGAGGTCATCACGAATATGCCCAGGTGTGGCTTTGACTCTTTGCTCATGAGATGAAGTCTACTTTCTTTTTTTAAAAGATTTATTTACTTATTTGAAAGTCAGAGTTACACAGAGAGAGGAGAGGCAGAGAGAGAGAGAGAGAGAGAGAGAGAGAGGGGTCTTCTATCCGTTGGTTCACTCCCCAATTGGCCGCAATGGCCGGAGCTGCGCCAAACTGAAGCCAGGAGCCAGGAGCTTCTTCCAGATCTCCCATGTGGGTGCAGTGGCCCAAGGACTTGGGCCATCTTCCGCTGCTATCCCAGGTCATAGCAGAGAGCTGGATCGGAAGTAGAGCCACCAGATCTCGAACCAGCACCCATAGGGGATGTCAGTGCTCCAGGCCAGGGCGTTAACCCACTGCGCCACAGCTCTGGCCCCATGAAGTCTAATTTCTTAGTATTCCTTATTGGCTATGTATAAATCTTTCCCTTGTTCTTCCTCTCATTTTCTCCTGTCCTAAGGCAATGTAGAAAAATTTGAAAGTTGTAAAGCAGGATGCTGGTAGTAGTCTGAATATGAATCTATGATTGTTTCCTTCTAATCTTTAGTTTCTATGACTGTTAGCTGATAAGTAACTTCAAACAGCTGTCTTAAGGTATCTAGCATCTGTCTGTTTACATCCAACTTTGGATCACGAGCAACAATCCTAAGCCAGGATTGGAGGCAAAAACTGCTATTCGCTAAAAGAGCTTGCATCAGGAAAAAAAAATCCCATTTGTGTAGTGTGTAACCTTGTACTAGCTATTTTCTGTTCACAAAGTTAGTGAATAGTCACGTTATGGAAAACCAGGAAAATAAGAGCAAAATTTAAAATTCTAATTGCACCAACCAGAAATGACTCCTATTGTATTGACATTTGGGCATGTATATTTCCAATCTGCTATTGTACTTAACCTAATTAACAAATTATTAAATATTGTATAGTTTTGTAGCCTGATCTTTCATGTAATATATCAAAACTATTTCTCCATGGTATTTGGTATTCTCTAAAAATATGATGTAATGGCTGTGTAGACATTTATCAAATGGATACCGAGTACTCTGTTTAATCCTGTTCTGTTGGCTACTTAGTTTGGCTACACTCTCATTATTTTTATGTTGCTATAACATTATACTATAGTACAGTGTTGTTAACATCCCATACAAATCATTGTACATATGTATGTTAATAGAATATTTTAAGTGGACAATTTTTAAATAACAGTCTTCCAAATAGTTAGATGTCTTATTTGTGGAAGAATCAGTGGTTCTCCAAAATCAAGATCCCAGAAATGATGCTGATGGAGCCTGCACCATTAATGAAATAGCTCCCAATCTGTTCTCTCTAAGGAGCTGCCATTTTCACTCACTCTGGGATAAATCAATAGGAAGTCCATGAGCTGCTGAAACAATGTTAAGGATACTAATTCTGGGGGAAAGTTCACAATGCAGGCAAAAGCAACCCTGCTATTCTGAGAGCATACTCTGTGAAGATGCCCTGTGATCACTCTTTGAGTTGCAAGTTGTACGGGCTTTCCTTAAACTGACTTCACCAAAGCAAAGGGTGGTTCTGTAACTAGAAACTCGGAGTAACAATGGATGAGGGCCCACATTAATGCAAGCGTTCAGACAAGGTTAGGAAGCTTTGGCCACCTCTCAGTTCTGATATTCGAGGAGCTGGTTTCGTTCTGAGGTAGGCTTTCTCCACCTGATGGCTAAGGGAGAACTGAGGCAGCAGCACCAGTGGAAATGTGCCTTCTCTTTCCTCACACTTGCAACAAAGTCTCTGCACTCCAGAGAAAGATGTCACTGGCTGGCATCCATGCTGCATTCTCCTCATCACCATTGGAAGGTAGAACTCCTCAAACCAAGTTTATCTCAATCCCATGATTTGGTAAAGGTTCTGGTTATTTAACTATCAGAATTGTTTTACCACCACCCAGAAACATGTATTGCTTGTTATCTATTCTCTTTTTCCTTTTGTGGTCGTCCTTCCTCCCTTTTTCCTCTGTCTTTGTCTTTCCCTCTCCTTCTGTGTCTGCATTTGTCTCCCTTCCTCCCTTACTGTCTGTCCATCTGTGTATGTGTTTCTCTCTGTGCATGTGTTGCTTTCACTTTCTCTCTCTCTCTCTCTCTCTCTCTGTGTGTGTGTGTGTGTGTGTGTGTCCTCAGCCCACATCCTACCCTTCCCCATCTCCCTCCTTCGACATTTCTGTGCTTGGGATCTTGCTGAATGTTGAAGTCACAGGACCCACAGAGAATTATCTCTTCCCTTGAGATGCTTACACTGTTGGAAAGATGAAAAGGTTATACTAATTAAAATAATAGAAATAGTGCACTTTAAAAGTAAACAGCAAAAAGTGTGTACAAGGGTCAGTGTCACACAGAGATAGAGGTGCCTGACTAAATTCCTTTTGAAGAAAGCAAAGAAAGAAAAAGGTGACATCTGAACTGTTGGTCTCTGAGGCTTTATACCAGTTTTCTGGGCAAATAGTAAGAGGAAGGAGAGGGGGAATTTCCTGGATAAAAGCAGCAAGCCTGAGGCAGCCTCAAGGAGCTGTCAGAACAGGGGCCTGCCTGGAGCTTGGGGTGCATGTAGACAGAGAAAAGATGAAAAGAAAAATTTGACCTGTCCTGTATGTGCAAGTCTGTGGAGCTACCCGTTTGTCCTAACACAGAAGTTTACAGCTAACAGTGCTTCTTTTTAAACTCATGGAACTGCGAATGCCTTTAGAGATGTTCTTAACTGATAGCCCTTACATTTCCATAGTGCCTTCCATCTGTGGTTCCTTGGTGCTTCAGCCCATCTTTTAAGTGTGAAATGACATGCCCAAACACACCACGTGGCACTGCCTGTGGTTCTGAGCTATCCAGAGAGTATTTAGGACTTTAAAACTCAGCATCCTCTCCATCATCCCAATTTTGGAAGAAATTTGGCTTGTAGAAAAACGCACGCATTCCATAAGTTTAAGTTGTGCCCATCATCAAATGCCTTGGATCAGCAGGTGTTTTCTTGTTGCCTGTCTCTCACTGTTGTGAGGGAGCTGAATATTTCTGCAGTTTAGGTGTCCGAGTAATAGGCATTGGCCAAAGAGTCCTCACACCTTGAATTTTGCTAACATCTGCATTGCTAGTTACAGCAGCCCTTTGGCCTTCCAACTCCTGGAAGTTTATTCCATTAAGGCAACCTTTTATCAGTTGCAATCAATTGCTGAGGGCCAGGACAAAAAGTCCTCAATGTGAGGTAGGCCAGCATGTCAGATGATATGTGACTGTGTTGCCTTGCTGGGGCCAGACCTGGGGGAAAGCTTGTTAGAAAAAGCTTATTTCTCAGCCAATATGCTGAGAAATAATCTGCATCAATAGGGTACCTGGCAGGCTCACGTTTGTGTGGGAGCTCACTGGAAAGCCCCAGATCTTAGAGAAGGCCAATGCATCAAGGACTAATCTCCATAAAAACTGCAAAAGCTATCAAAGAAGAAAAATGAACCATAGAGCCAACATTAATTGTGCCCGGAGATAATTAGAACAAAGTGTTGTTAATTGTGTGTTGGTTTAATGTTACATAGCCGCAGCCTTGTTTTTTTCGTGGGGAATATAAATTTTGATGTCAGAAACTGAAAGCTGGCTGGCTTGATTAATCAAAAGGCCCCCGTTGGCTTAGTTACAGCCAATTAGGTATTTTAATCCTTAATCTACAAAGTATGATTAAGCCTAGTTCATCATGAGTGTAAGTGGAAAACAAATCCTCCCATCTTGATTCTTTTTGCAGAGTGGGTGTCTGAGTTATCCTAGATGTGATGTCTCTAAGTAACTTACCTGAGTGTCATGAATAAAACTCACACAAGCTGTGATTCAGAAAGCAGTATGATTGATGAGCAGTCGAGTTACAGAACCACAGCATTCTATCAAGGCTGATCGTTTGCCAGGAGGAAATGTTACACTGCCTTGGGGAGCAAAAAAAAAAAAAAAAAAAGAGTAGCTCTAGAATGGAGTCCAGAAAAATGCCCTTGTTATTTGGTGTCACCTTTACTTGCTGAGTTAGCAATGCAGTGGCCCTAAAACTATAAAAAGCATAAGAAATCCACCCGGGCTGATTTCTGATAACAGCCTTTGAGGGCCATCTCGCTCAGTAGCATTCAAATTAGCTCCTACCCTAGGGACCCACTATTTAGGGAGTGGGAAATATGTGGTTTTACTTTATTACCAAAGCAATGTGGTGCAAGTTCTATAATGGATCAGGGATTTTAAGATTTGAATGTGGGAGGAGAGATTATAAATACAAGCTGTCATGGTGTTGAAATCTCTACAGCATGAGTTTTAGTAATTACTCCTGTTTGAGGACTGCATTAAAAGACATCTTGGTTTTTATTTGTGAATTTAGATTTCTAAATGGAAGTGTCCTGGGTACCTCCAGCGGCAGTTGTTTCTGCTTTTCTGATTGGAACCTGTTAGTGATAACACAGAGCGAGTAGGCTGAACTTGTCAGAGTTCAGTGATGGCCAGCACTCAGCTTGAATAGGGCAGAGGTGCTCTTCCGGAAACAAGTTCCACTGTGCTCTTTAAGAGGATACAGTTTCTGGATCAGTATTGTGGTGCAGCAGATTAAGCTGCAGCTTGCAATGCCAGCAGCCCGTATCAGAGTGTCAGCTCTAGTACCTGGCTACTGCCACCACTTGGGGAGTGAGCCAACAGATGGAAGATCTCTGTCACTGCCTCTCTCTGTCACTCTGCCTTTGAAGTGAATAAGTGAATTTTGAAGAGAAGACATGTACCTGGAATATGTAATATGTATCTAAAATGAAGAAATGCTTTTAAAAATATGAGGGCTTTAGAAATTGTTGATAGAAGGTACATATTTTGGAAAAGAATGTGTGGATTTCAGGAAACCTTTGCAGCAAAATAAACCTAACTTTTATTTCCATTTTCCACAATTTTTTTTTTTTTTGACAGGCAGAGTGGACAGTGAGAGAGAGAGACAGAGAGAAAGGTCTTCCTTTGCCATTGGTTCACCCTCCAATGGCCGCTGCGGCCACAGCAGAGAGCTGGCCTGGAAGAGGGGCAACCGGGACAGAATCCGGCGCCCCAACTGGAACTAGAACCCGGTGTGCCGGCACCGCTAGGCGGAGGATTAGCCTAGTGAGCCGCGGCGCCGGCTTTCCACAAATTTTTTAAAGTATTCTTATAGAATAAGGAACATGAGCAGTTTGGAAGTTTAATATCTTTTCTCTGTAGGCAGAAAGTTTTCCTTCACTTTCTTCTAATTTGTAGTCACAGCCACACAATCTTAGAAACATGAAAAGCATCTTTTCCTGTGACATCATCCTCATGTTTTGCTTTTTTAGGTGCCTAGGGCCGAAGTCAAATTGGTTTTGGTAATCTCATAAAAATACTCAGTTGATTGTGAATTTGTTTACAGGAGACTGCCTCCTATATAGTGTAATAACTTGCAGAAAGTAACTTTGTAGGTAATTCCAGATTGAAATGGGAAGCAACTGCATGCAAACAGCATAGGATGTGCAGGTGTTTCTGAGAGCATTTGTTAAAATGGATTTCTCAGAAATCTAAATAGCCAAAGAATCTCCCTGCAGTCTAGTTTTATGAGAGGGGCAGAGAAACAGTTTCTCCCCCTAAAAAGCAGTGTGAGTGAATATTGCTTGAGATGAATGGAAATTCTTGATTACACACCCCATCTATGGCACTGTCCCAGCCTCCATGTCTCAAAGCTGATCTCAAGGGTCTCACTGCAAAAGCCAAAGAGCTTCATGGATCATTGCAGACAACTAAAGTATGCTCATTATCATGGAATCATAATATATTTAATAATCATATCAAATGTAATAATGATCGTATAATGTTGAAATCTCTTCATGCTACCCAGATATAAATTTATTGGTAATGCATTTTGGGGGAAAATATAAAACACTTTTATTTTATGTAGTTAATTTTATATAGATCTTGAACTAACTCTGTTTATTCTTCCAAAAAAGAGGAATTATTCAAAAGTAATTTTAGCAAGATGCAGTCTAGAAGTACAGTGGAGACATTATGTTTGGGATCTTTGAAAATTAATTTCTCTATCTGATACTCAGCCGTTATAAAATAATAATTTCAGAGCTTAAAGCTTTTTTTGTTCTTCTCACCCTTTGCTCTGGCACCTTTACATTGCCAGTCACTTAGTTGCTTGCACTCATACACATAATTCAGAGATATTTGAGAGTAAACATGCTCTTAGTCATACAGATGGTTTAGGAATCATTTTATTTCAATAAGTATTTTCAAAATTTATTTGGAAGGCAGAGACAAATAGCTTTTTCTACCCAGTGCATCATTCTACAACCGCTGAAGCCAGGAGCCTGGAACGCAGTCCAGGTCTCCTATGTGGGTGACTGGGATCCAATTACTTGGCCCGTCACCTGCTTTTGCTCAGAGTATGCATTAGCAAGAAGCTAGAATTGGAAGCAGAGCTGGGACTCGAACTCAGGCACTCTAATTTGAGTGCAGGCATCCTAAGCAGCATCTTAACTGCTAACTGAATGCCTGTCTTGGGACCATATTTTACAAAATAGATGTTACTGTCATATAGCCATGGCAAGCCCAATGACTCAGAAGGTGACTGGCATTGAAAAGACATATTATGCTCGCCAATTCCAAGAGGAAGGGGCAATGGAGGAGCACCAGGGTCAATACAGAAGCTGAGGAAGGGAAGATGGAAGTTCAGGACAGGAATCTTTCATGGAGTATCTGTGGGAAGGAACAGGAGAGACAGGACGGGCAGGTCCAGGATCGGCAGTTTAAATAATTTCATCAGGCTGTGGGGCATACAGGTTCTTGCTAGTTGTCTGGTCCCTGACCCTGAGATGGTTAGAGTAGGTGGATGATGGCCCTTATGGTGTGAGCCCCACACTGAGGTGGTCAAGGATGTAGAGTGTGCACTGACTGGCTTGGGTTTGAAAAGCAGACTCGTGAGTGAGTGGCTTACTGTATTTAGGAACTGGATAGCCCTAGAACAGGCAGCCCTTCTGGGGGTGAGCAATGTCCCAGGCTGCAAAGCCACAGAATACGCAAACAAAAAGAATGGTTCATAGAGTCAGTCCCAAGTGCTATTTGCTTTTTAACTTCTGGATCGTTTTCTCCATATCCCTCAAGGTTACACTTGCTCACGGGCTGTTTTGCTGCTGCTTGTCACCTGAGCACAGGGGTGGTCTTCTCCTTCCTTGTAATCATTTTTTGTTTATTTCTCTGGATTTTGTTGGGATCCCCAAAACTCAGTGTCTTGAATGCCTTTGAATCAATTTGAATTTTCTGTTTTTTTTAAAAACATCATGAATTTTTCATGAATCAGCCAGTTGCGATATATTAATTTTTTGGTGTTTGAGCCCAGGGACTGCCACCCACTTGCCAGAAGGGAGGTGAGGTGAGGAGGCAGGAGAAATAAAGAGCAAAGTACTGTAGCTGGGGTTGTGATCATTTAAGAGGCCAAGCGTTGAGGATGCTGGGTTCCAGATGATCAAGATTTCCCTCTGTGAGGTATCTCAAATTCAGCATTTCATGCAGGTGTTAGGGGGTGTGGTTCTCGTCCTTTCATGCTTCCCTCTCCCCTAACCAACTCCCCCCCCTCCCCCGCAACACAAAACAAAGGGCTTGTTAACATTTGCCACTCCACCTCCCAGACTCAAATTTGGTCCCCAAACCTTGGCTCCAAATGGCCCGTTTATGTTGTCTCTGTGAGTCAGGCTGTGGGTTCTGGCGTTTCTCGGCCTCCTTGCTGATGCCCTTTTGCACGCTGGAGGCTGTGCTTCAGGGAACCCTTAAAGCAGTTCTTCTGCTCTCTCAGCAGGCAGCTGCCTCTTTTAACTTCTCTCTGCAGCTATTTGGATACCTGCTGCCAGCTGCTCTCTGCACATAAGCAGCCGAGACGAATCATATTGCAGTGAGCTGCAAGCCTGCATGTCGTGAACCTGTCCCCCAAACCAGCCATTCACACAGGGTCCCGCTTTTCTCATGAAGTGCCACTGACAGCATTGCACCAGCAAGTGTATGGAGAAAGAGGGCATAGATAGAAAATAGTAAATGAAGTGGGGTCTGTCTTGCTGTTGTGAACATAAATAAATCATCGCATGGTGTACCAATGTTTAAGTCAACCCCCAGGAAGTTCTCAGAGTACACCTCTTGTCTCTGTAATCACCTGGGCACTCATTCCTGAGGAACCTCTAAGGATGCTAAGAAATTGGCTCAGAGAAAGGCCGGGGAAGCTCGCTTCCATCTCAGGTCAGGACGATTTAAGTTTTGGCAACAAGTTGTGTATCTCACCACCCAGACTAATTTCATAGCAGGAACCCCTCGTAGATACACTAATCTCTCCTGAAAAATAAGAAGCAATTTTTTCAAGACTGCTCCAGGAGCCTGGGGCAGGTGACAACTGCTGCTGGCAAGGGGATGAGCTATAGTAAAATCCCTCACAATGGAATCTTACAACTGTCTCACTTCCTTTGTCTGAGAGTTAAGTTCCAAAAGGCAGGTGTCCAGTTATCCCTGCAGAACATGCGGGCTCCTGGAGGGCAAGGACAGTGAGCTACAGTTTCACCTTGAATTCCTGCTGGACAGAGCTGACTGAGTGGAATTCTAGCATTTGTTTAAATTTCCCAGTCGGTGGAGGCTGCACACGAATGCAGAAGTTTAAAACAAGGACAGGGGCCTTGCTGAAGGGATGATCAGCCTAGCTCATAGTCATTGAACTAATCTATTTTCCATTATTCAACTGCAGGGAATTGCGAAATATCTGCTGAGGGAATCATTTTATTTTAAAAATTACACCTTATTATTAATACTGATAAACCAAGAAATGACAAAGCCCGGGTAGACTCACCTGTTTTGCATCATCGATAGTTTTCATTTGTTTTGAGCATATGAATTAGCATATCTTATTTTAAAATCAACATTGCAGTGCCTTGCCATTTAATGCCTTTTTGGGCAGAGTTGACTAATCCATGGGATGCTGTTTGAATTGTTTTTCTTAGTACCTCATATAATAACTTTAAAAAATTCCAATAGTGGCAACTTGATACTTCATGGCTCTTTTCTTGTTCCTGATTTGTGAGTCATAACATATTTATGTTTCTTTAAGGATTGCCACTGGTATTTGAATTCACATTAAGTGCGTGACAAATAAGAAACCATTTAAGGCAGCCTTGATCCTCTGGATGGATGGCTCCACAAGACTGAATTTTTATTGTATGTGCTGGAATCACCATTTATGTTACTCATTTTAATCAAATGTTTTATAATTCACTTCTCAAAAATAAATCCTGTGATCATTTGGCTTCATACATGAACTTCTGAAGGTTCTAAAACATTCATGAAGTTGAGCTACTGGCTCAGTTTTTTTGTTAAGTGTTCAGCTTTTCAACAGAGAAATGATAGACTTTGGGGAGTGAGGGAGGCAGTGAAGTTACAGTCAGCGCCCTCAGAAAGATAAATGGTGTTTAGAAGGCAGCTGGCCCCTGCAGGGTCGTTAGAAATTCCCAGTGCCAGCGGAACACCACCATCACTCGTTACTATGGAGTTAATCTGGGCGTTTACCCTGAAGATGGCTCTGGGTGTGGTATCGGTTGCCTCTTTTCCTCGGAGTGCTTCAGAAGGTCACCTCCCTCAGCCGTCCGGGAGGACAGCCTGATCTTAAAGAATATCACACTGAGCACTTTTGGAGACGCAGACCTTCATACGTGCTCAAAATGTGACTGTTCCCAGATGAAGAATAGAATCCTGTGTTCTGCCCATGTTTGAGGCAGCCCTAGTGACAGGAAACTCCTCTTTCCCCAAGTAGCCCATGGCATTGTGCTGGAGAGGTTGAGAGACTTACCACACAGCCAAGTTCAAAACCAGGCTACTGCACAGACCAGCTCTGCGTCCTTGGATGAGTCACTCAAGCTATCCAGGCTGTCTTTGATTAAATGACTAAATGAGAATGGTGAGGTCCCTAACACAAGGTTGTAAGGATGAAATGAAGTAACAATTTTCAAAGTCCTTAGCCCAAAAGTTGGCATAAAATGAAGTCTCAGTAGAATGTCTGTACAATTTTATTTAGCTGTCATCCATCTCTGAATGGCTCTCATCTTTTAGCATCATTTCTTTGTTTCTCTGAAGTCTGTGTCCCAGGAGTTCTCCCTGTGCATGCTAGTTCTGTCTCTGGAGACCACACAGAATTATTGAATCCCTCCTCATCTTGTCTCATCCCTGTCTCATCCAGGGACAATTGTCACATCCCCTCTGAGACTTTTCTTCTCTGAGCAGCATAAGTACATTTATTCTGCTGCTTTGTGGTTCAAGTACTTCTACCACCCTGACTGGTCTCATTTCTCTATATTCCTTGCAAGTGTGGCATCTGGCCAGCCCCATCCCAAGTTGCTAACTGAGCAGTGAGGATCAGAGCAAACTAATCCCTCTGTCCTCTTGTGTTCACTGCCCAACTTACTGCAGACCAGTTGAGGCTCTTGATTCTCCCTGTGGCTGCACACTCACATCTGCAATTCCTAACCCTCCATTCTTGGCAAGTGCTAACGCTAAGACTCTTCTCCACCTTGTTCTTATACTGCTGTTTTTGACTGGTGTATACACGGCCTCATGTTGACTTCAGATAAGTTTTACCTTGCTGGCTGGATTCTGTTGTCTTCCCCTACTCCAGGCTATGGGAGCTTTTCTGAACCCTGATTCAGGTGCTCAAGAAACAATCCACATAAGCCTTTTATATGCTGCCCTGTGTCACCCACAGATTCATTGGAAAGATGACTCCCCCATTAGGAAAATGCGGAACTTTGTGACCAGCAACATCATTTTTATAGCCAAATGAACACTCACAAGGAATTACCCTTTTCTAAGCTTATTTCTTTCCTTTGTTTAGAGAAGGATGTGGATAGATGGCCTGTAAGATTTCCAGTTCTGTGCAGCTACATTCTACAAACCTAAATAGTAACAAAGTGTCTCTGTCTCTTAAAAATATCGGTTCAAGAATGAGCAGAGGTTACAGTCTGAAATTTGGCTCAAAGACATATTCAGAGAGGCAAAGGAAGAAAAGGATTCTTGAAGGTAAAATGAGAAACATTACTTACCTTGTTTTGAAACAGTTTTCCTTAGCCATGATGATCAATATCAAGGGTGAGGTTAGCCAAAACTGGGATGGGGAGCTGCTGGATGGACATCCTTACACAAATTGCTTTTGTGCGAAATTGTAAGCGTGTGAGCATGAGAGCCTCTCACTTATGACCTCCTGGCCCCAGTTTGTAGAGTTCCAATGTATTTTGATTCTGACACTTTCATACTTACCACATCTCTTCACTGTATAGAAGTGAAAATCCTGATGATCTATTATGATTTACCAGCTTTATAGGTAACATTGGCACATTTTTATATTTAAATTTATTTTTTTTTTTATTTTTTTATTTTTTTTTGACAGGCAGAGTGGACAGTGAGAGAGAGAGACAGAGAGAAAGGTCTTCCTTTGCCGTTGGTTCACCCTCCAATGGCCGCCGCGGCCGGCGCGCTGCAGCCGGCGCACCGCGCTGATCCGATGGCAGGAGCCAGGAGCCAGGTGCTTTTCCTGGTCTCCCATGGGGTGCAGGGCCCAAGCACCTGGGCCATCCTCCACTGCACTCCCTGGCCACAGCAGAGGGCTGGCCTGGAAGAGGGGCAACCGGGACAGAATCCGGCGCCCCGACCGGGACTAGAACCCGGTGTGCCGGCGCCGCTAGGCGGAGGATTAGCCTATTGAGCCGCGGCGCCGGCCCTATATTTAAATTTATTTTTTCTTTTGTCAATATGAAAATGGATTATCTTATATAGGTCGGCACATGCTCACTCGGACTTACCTCCAATGGTGGACCTAGAAATGTGCCAGGGGATTTCAGCTCAATCTTACCAAGGATGCAGGTACCAATGCCAGTGCACTTGGTAAAGTGATAAGTATAAATACACAACCAATCAAAAAGATAGGGTAAGTGTCTAAGAGATTTCACAAATAAGACCAGTGTAAGCAAAGAATGAAGGACAAAATTAAAAGGGAGAGAATGATCCTGCGGGGGAAGCAGGACACACAGCAGACTCATAGAATGGCAAATGCCCAAAACAGTATTCCTGCCTCAGAATCAACCCTTGGGACATTCGGATCTGGCTAAAAGGTCCATGAGAGTCTCACAGGCATGGGAAGCCATGACAAAAACAATCTAAATGAAAGATCCTGGTGAACAAGACCCCAGCAGAAGGAACAGGCCATCAAGGAGGGAGGCGCCTTTCTCTAAAGAGAGGAAGGAACCTCCACTGTGATATGGCCTTGACTAAATAAGTTCAGAGTTGGTGAACTCAAGGGGCTTCCATAGCCTAGAGAGCTCATAGCAAGAGTCTTGGGTGATTGCTGATGTCATTAATAAGAGTGCCAATTGTTAAATCAACAACGGTTGTCATTGAGACAGGCTCCCCATGTAGGATCTCTGTCCTTAATGTGTTTTACTATGAAACTTAAAAACAACAGTACTAGTTGAACTATACCTTGTGCAGTTGTGTGAGTGCAGCCTGTTGAAATCCTTGCTTAGTGTATACTAAGTTGATCTTTTGTATATGAAAGTGATTGAAAATGAAACTCAATGAAGTGCGGGATGGGAGTGGGAGAGGGGAGGGCCACGGGAGGGAGGGAGGTTAAGGGGGGGGGGAGCCACAACAATACAAAAGTTGCACTTTGTAAATTCACATTTATTAAAATAAAAAGAATTTATGGGGGGGAAAGCCATTGTAATTCATAAACTGTACTTTGGAAATTTATATTTATTAAATAAAAGTTAAAGAAAATGGATTATCTTCAGATATCCAATCCAAGAAAATATTACATGTGAATTCTAATGAAGTTACTGTCGTAATATCTTAACTGTTAAAATATGCAAGATTCTTTCTTAGTTAATGTGCCAGCTGCAGTTTGGAAGTTAAGGGGAAATATGATATTTGATGGTTCAGTGATACACAAAACTTATTTGGACACTTCTAGAGAGAATCATATAAGATATGTTTTGGCATTGTAAAACTGAGTTCATACTCTACCTGTTTTTTTAAAAAAAAAAAACAAAACTTTTTTTTAAACTTTTATTTAATGAATATAAATTTCCAAAGTACAGCTTATGGATTACAATGGCTTCCCCCCCATAACGTCCCTCCCACCCGCAACCCTCTCCTTTCCCACTCCCTCTCCCCTTCCATTCACATCAAAAAAAAAAAAAACTTGAAGTTTGTCTTTGGTGCATCTCATGCTTTGGAATGTTTTCTCTTTAACCTTCAGATGGCTAAGTCCTGTCACTTTTTTTTTTTTTTTTTAAGATTTGTTAATCTTTTATTTGAAGAGGAGAGAGAGAGAATCTTGCATCCACTGGTTTATTCCCCCAAGTGGCCGCAAATGCCGGACTTGGGCCAGAATGAAGCCAGGAGCTTCTTTCGGGCCTCCCACACGATTAAAGGAGCCCAAATTCTTGGGCCGTTCTCCACTGCTTTCCCAGGTGCATTAGCAAGGAGCTGGATCGAAGGCGGAACAGCAGGAGCTCAGACTGGTGCCCATATGCTGCAGGCACCCGCTTTACCACAGCACCAGCCCGTTCTACCTTATTTTAAAAAATTATTTGTGGAGGGGCCAGCACTGTGGTGTAGTAGGTAAAGTCGCAGCCTGCAGTACTGGTATCCCATATGGATGCAGGTTCAACTCCCAGCTGCTCCACTTCCTATACAGGTCTCTGTTATGGCCTGAGAAAGCAGTGGAAAATGGCCCAACTGTTTGGGCCCCTGCACCCACGTGGGAGACCCAGAAGAAGCTCCTGGCTTCAGATCATCCCAGCTCTGACTATTCAAGCCATTTGGGGAGTGAACCAGTAAATAAAAGATATTCTCTCTTTCTCTCTATCTCTCTGCCTCTGCCTCTGCCTCTCTGTAACACCACCTTTCAAATAAATGAATAAATCTTAAAAAGATACTATTTATGGAGGCTGGCACTGTGGTATAGTAGGTTAAGCATCTGCCTGTGGTGCCAGCATCCCATATAGGCAATGGTTTGAGTCCCAGCTGTTCTACTTCTAATCCAGCTCCCTGCTGATGAACTGGGAAAACAGTAGAAGATGGCCCAAGTGCTTGGTTCTCTGCACACCTGTGTGGGAGACTCAGAAGAAGCTTCTGGCTTCAGATTGGCCCAGCTCTGGCCGCTGCAGCCATTTGGGGAGTGAGCCAGTGGTTTAAGACTACTCCTTCTATCTCCCTCTCTCTGTAACTCTGCCTCTCAAGTGAAATAAATAAATCTTTTAAAAAGTCATTTGTGGTGCAGAGAAAGTTTCTTAGTCTCCAGCTGCCTGCAACACCTGGGGCTGGGCTAGGCCAAAGCCACCAGCAAGGAACTAAACCCAGATTTTCCATATGGGTGCCAAAGATCCAAGTACTTGAGCCCTCACGCAAGTGTGTATCAAACTTGGGCACTCTGATATTGGATGTGGGTTTCCTAACTGGCATCTTCACTATTAGATTGAATACCTATCCACATACTGTATTCTGTTTTAATGTCTGAGAACCTCCTGCTTGAATGAAGTGTACTGATATTATGAAGTGATAAGATATTGGAACATGAGGACACCAGATTCTATGAATTGTACTCTTGATTAATTATTTCCTGCAGACTGGCCAGGTTTTTGCTAAACTTCATTGCATTTCCTAAGAGTTAGTGGTCCTATTTGCAAATAGAAATTGCTTGGTTTTGTTCTGTTAGGCGGAGGTTGCAAGGTACGTGGGAACTTGTGATGTACTTGATTACTTTGGCCTGGTGAACTTGCTAATAAATGCAGCAGGGCAACGTTGAAACTTGACTTTTGCTTGATGTAGCAGAATGCCTGACTGGTCATGTCATCTATTGGAAATTAAGGTTGATTGGTCTCCATAATGAATTATTTTAATCAAGCTTTTGCCCAGATTACTTTAACTCTATTATTTTCCATCCACCTTTTAAGTACATCATCATTTTTTATTACCAGACTTATCAAACTAAATTATGCCTGCATCTCGGAAAACATGCTTTAAATCAGAGGTACCAAATATAAGCAACTACAACAGAATGCAAAATATTGTTTTTTTTTTTTAATTTAAGGTATTCTTAAACTGTGACCCTTGGGCCAGCTATATCAACATCACCAGGAAACTTGATAGAAATGCAATCTTGGGCCCCTGCACAGATTCACTGAATCATGAATAGTATAGGGTAGAGGGGGCAGCAGTGGATTTTTTTTTTAACAAGTCTTCCAGGTGATTTTGACGCAAACTACAGTTTGAGATTCACTTATCTAGACTGTATGTAATTATCACTAATATGTTTTCATATTTAGTATTTACTAAAAAGTCTAAGTCAAAATTGAATACAGATGGCTGATTAAGCAATTTTTTCTGTTTAATTGATTAAGATATGTTTATCAACACCTATTTTTAAACACTATAGACATTCAAAGAAAGTTACTTGCTCACTTTCCAAAATATAACACTTATTTGAGATAAAACAAGCAGTTGTAGCTGTATTCAGTATTTTCTTTAGCATCTTATAAATTACTAAAATATATTTGCTCCCAGGAGGAAGTTGACAGAGGTCACAACAGTAGTGAGTGATTACAGACAGTGCTGATTATCTAATACAGAACAGTAGTGATTTCTTGAACCAAATCTTTCAAATCAGAAGATATGTTTGTATATACTTAACTAAGAGGTTAAAATATTAATTCAGAGTTCTTTTGGTTGCAAGTAACAACAACAACAGAAACTCAAGTTGGCTAAAAAAGAGATAATGGAATTTAACTTGTGTTAATGGAAGGTCTAGTGGTAGGCATCGGGTCATAGGATTGCTGGACCAGGTTTCAGAAAACATGACTAGAAGTCAACACTGTAGACGCTGCTGTACTTATCCCTGGGTTATTTATTCTCAGGATCTCTCGCAATTATAGTAAAAAGGATAACTGGAGCACCAGGTTTCTGTGCTTTGAGTTAACAACCCAGTGGAAGAAATGTCATTGCAGCTAATATCCCAGGGTTTACTCTCTGAATAAACTTGGCACCTATTGAGCTAAGCTGGTTGTCCAGCATGGGTATGAATGATGAAAACAGTGGCCCACCAAGGTAAAATCATGGTGAGATGCTTGAAGATGTTGGAATGGATGCAAGGGAGATAAACATGGTGTAGGTGTGGTACTCAAAGGCAGGAACAAACGTTCTTTCCTCTAAGAATCTGCTCTGTTGTAGATGTTTTTATGGCAAAAAAAAAAAAATCATGTTATTTGGGGGAAAGAGCTCTGGACTTGTTATTAGCAACTTCACCTTTGAAGATGTGGTTTGCTCTTAGTCAATAGTATAAACTTGGTTGGCTTTTACTCGTTGTCTCTAGTTTTCAGGTCTGATAACTTGGTTCGGAGTATTTCTGCTTCTATCATCATGTAACAGTTGAAGAATCAAATGCATCTATAGGAGAAAATATTAAGATTTTTATATTAATATATGAAAGTGATATTGTGTATAAATATATCAATATAAAGAAATATGAGAATACTATAATTTTAAATGATTTCAAAATAAAAAGATTAAAAATAATAGTGGTAATACTTCTCTGCCATGACATAATGTTAGCATTTTGCTTTCCTTATTGTCTTTTTCCCTATACATTTCTTTCTCTTAATTATTTAATAGAATTGTAGGCCTTAGTTTTTGAAAAATGAATAAAATTTTGATGTTTACTTTAAAATTTTTAACATTTCATTATAAGGAACCACAGTGATAGACATCTATCATTTTTAAAATTTATAAGAGAAAGAATACATGTAGGAGCTCTCTTCTGCTGGTTTACTTTTAAGATGCTTACAATGGTTGGTACTGAACTGGGCTAAAGGTAGGAGCTGGGAACTCAATCCATTCTCCCACCTGGGTAGCAGGTACTCAACTATCTGAGGCATCACCAGCTGTCTCCTAGGGTCTACATTGGCAGGAAAGTGGAATCAGGCTCCAGAGCATGGAATGGAATCCAAGTGCTCCAGCATGGGATGTGGGCATATTAATCACTAGGCCAAACAACCTTTGCCCATAGCTATCAGTTTAATGGCCTGCCAGTGATATATCATTATGAACATTTAGCTAATTGCTAATTTTATACTGTTACTCAGTTTCTGTATCACATTGTACTCAAAGAGAAAGCTTCAGCAGCTGTAAGCATTTACATTAATGAATCCATGTCTTTCTATTTGATGTGTTTTAAGTGTAAAGACCCATGAAGGAGTAGGATTGCAACAGTGTGGTCCTACTTGTTGAGCATGGCTATGTTACAGTGTTTACAGAGCATGGACTCTGTCTTGGAGACTGTCTATAGTTTCATTCTTATTTTGAATTTTTCCCCATATATAATGCTGGCACATAAGTTACATAGTAGGTAAAAAATGGACCCCTGCAAGCACTTGTATAAGCAGAATCCCCTTCACACCAGTGATCAGTGTTAGTGATGGGAACCTGAGAGAGGCCAGATTCTCCTATCCTGCCTGTGGCAGTATTATCCCTTCCATTGATGAAACAAGCACAGTGATAAATGACAGAAGGTCCATGTCTCAGTCTACAGAGATTGCTAAAGTTCAATTTTTGCATTGCCAATTGAAGCCAAATTCAGTAATTGTAGTTCTATTATGCATGAATGAGACTCAATAAAATTTTCAATAAATTGTATTATAATAGTTGTAGTTATCTATTTCATAAAATCCCGACCTCAGGTTTCTAATTATAGTATCCTGCCCTCTCACCTTTCCTAATTTACGGTGTCAAGATGTGTTTACTTCTAATAAATTAGGCTGTGGGGAATAGACTTGGGATCAAAAGTTAAATGTTGAAATGTTTCTAAAAGCTCATTTTTTCACATCATCACTATTAAACAAATCTTGTGCTTTATTATTCATTGGAGGACATGATGATTTTATAATTTAAAATGCAAAATTAAGAGAAACATACTATATACATATGTATCCTTCTGCCTTCTGTCCTAGTTTAATTGAAAACCTCTAAAAAATAAATTTTGAATTTGAATTTTCTAGTTCTAGTTGGAGGAAGTGAGTAAGAAGGGAGGGGGCAAGAGTTTGATCCTCAGACGACCTTCTAGCAATCAAGCCATTGCCTCATAAACACACCTTTATCAGTGAGAGTCTTTTCTTCCTCCCTTCCTTCCATCCCTTCCTCACTTCCTTCCCTCCTCATTTCTCTGCTTCTTGCCCCATGTCTGTTTTTCTGCCCTCTACCTTTCTCCTGAAATACTTTCCTACTACATTGCCATTCCCTGAGCTGATGGAGGAGTCCCCAGACACACGTACACAGGGAACACTTGAACACTTTTCTCAACAGTCATTGAAAGGGGGCTATTTACTTTTGCACAAAGGGAATATCCTACAGCACTGAGACTTCAGCCAGGCAGAATGATCATATTCTTAAGCCAGGGCAGAGAAGTTTCAGTGTAAGATCACATGGCCAGGAGTAGCCAGCCAGTTATAGAGAATACAGGTCTCATGACTCTGACCCCAGTCACTGAAGAGTTTTGGATTACTTTAATAGTATAATGAAAACCTTAGATTCTCTTACCTTGAAATGTACTCTTATGTATACAAATAACATTTGCCCCAATAATTTTATGGGGTCACAAAACTCCTAACATCTGTCTCCAGATACCATTATGGTCAGAAACCCTGAGAACCTCCATGCTCCTTAGCCCTCTACTGTTGCTCCTGGTACATCCAATGCCTGATATTTTTGGATTCTCCATAATTGATAGGTCAATGGAGAGAAACTGGCAAGGGAAAAACAGAACTTTCCGAAAAAAGCTTCTCATTATTCCCCATTGACAGCTATCTATAAAGCCCTAGAAAGAGGATACCAATAATGACCAATCCTTTGACTTCTATATATTGAGCTTTCAGGAGTAAGAGATAGCTTTTGAAGTGTAGGGCATATCATCTACTTAGTGAAAAGAAAAGAGGACTTAAAAGTCCAGGGGTTGAGCAGCCTAGTCCAATCGATGTTGAAGGAGAGCAGTAAGTCCAGAATCTTACCAATGTGTACTGTGTCAATGAGTCATGTCAGCATGTCCAGTCAAGTGTTGGAGTTGATGTTGGGGTCAGCATGGTTGGATAATTCTCTCAAGTCCAACATTTTCTCTCACCTTTCCTTCTCATCTCCCTTGAGAGTATTTACTTTTAGTCTTGTTGGTAATAGATGCCAGACACAAATCTTTGATGGAAGCCAAATAGTTTACAATCAGTTCTAGCCCACTGCACACCAGTTGAACAATCCAGGTCACCACTGATTTTTGCAATGGTTTGTAATGGTCTGGCATGTTGTCAGGAAGATTCCTCTCCCAAACTGCAGGTGTCTTTAGCAAGATGCAATGTCAATGTTTGGTGTCCCCAGATGTCATTAAGATTTTCTATGTATGGTTCTACTTCTTAACATACACATTTTAGAATGTGAGCTCTGAGAACACAAAGCATTACTTTAAAGGAGAAGGTGGCACTCTGGAGAGGTGCTGCAAAAGTAAGGTTTTTCAAGACTACTTTCTCAATAAGAAGCACTAAGCCTGGGCTTTTACGTCTCTACAGGGACATGACTAGCAGAAGGAAAAGAAATTCTTTTGACCTTGAGGAGTTAATCTGAAATGTTCCCCAGCAGAATTTTGCTTCATATCACACCCTGGTGCAGCCTCCTTCCTTGACTGTCCTTACTTGTCTGTTCACCCATTAGTTTCTCCTGAGAGCACTTCCTAGCAAGACACATTTTTACACAAATCCACATCTTGTTATCTGCTTCTGAGGAATCCAATATTGCCCACGTCCTTTAAAAATTATAAAGTTGATACATGTGCATTTTAAGGAAAAATAAACTATAAAGAAGTAATTGAAAAATACAAATACTCTAGAGCCTACCATTCTGAGACAGTGACTGTAAACACACTGGCCTACATCTTTTTCTTTTGTGTGTATTTATTCTTCTAAATATTCAAAACTGGGACCTCCCCAAAATAGTGCTTCTTGTAGTTATGTATTTTTTTCTCCAAGTCTGAGGAAGTTTTCTTTGCATTCTTTATATTGTGATTCTTAAGTGTGGCATGAACGTAAAACTCACCACCTCATGCAGCCACAAAGAGTGACAAACTCTAACCCACTAATAACCTACTGCATAGTGTTCTGCTAGTGCTGTAAATGTGCTGTAAATGTACTGTAATATATCTAGCCATTCAGTCCCCTTATTTTGACATACATTGCTTCCATAAATGTCTTTTGAACAAATTACATAGAATGTACTCCAGAAATTATTTTAGCTGATTTAACTCTTCTGCTTACATTCTCATTCCTGATTAATGGTATCAACCTTTACCAAATGTTTGAAGATTGATCCCTCACAATCTATTTTTTATTGTATCTTTTCCTCTCATGAACTGTGGCACCATGTCCTGTGTAGTCTGTCATTGTCACATCTTTTGAACTCTTATACACCTTCAATATCAGGGTGCAGGCAAAGACCTTCATTTTTTTCACCCACTAGAACAGCCATCTAGAGCTGGTTTCTCTGTCTCTGGTCCAGCTGCCATTTGGTGAGCAGAGTTGGCATTTCCAAAGGATTACTTTCCACCTCTCCTACTGTGTAACAGACATGACCCAACATAACTCGTGTGTTTTTACACCCCTTTGCTTAGGCTCAGTATTTTTATGTCCTTGTAAATGGCACCCCAGATTCCCTGCCATTCACTTATCAAAATGGCATTTCTCCTTTAGAAATCAGCTTTGATACCAAAATTTTTATTAGATTTATAATAATTAGCATGCTCCAGCCATAAGTAACAGAAAATTGAGCTCAAGCTGCCATAGGTTTCAAATGGGTTGGACTTCTGCCACAATTCGATGAAGGCCCAGGCCACATCTTTCTCTGTGATTTTACTGATGTGTTTGCATCATTCTAAAGATGGCTTCCCTCAAGAAATAGTTGATCCATGCTGTGCATTCTAGATTAATCAAAGTATGTCTCACAAGAGTCCCATAAAAGTGTATAATGATCTTTTTTGTTGTTTTAATTTCTCTTTATTTCTTTTTTTATTTTCATTTAGTAAATATAAATTTCCAAAGTACAGCTTATGGATTACAATGGCTCCCCCCCCCATAACTTTCCTCCCACCTGCAACCCTCCCATCTCCCGCTCCCTCTCCAATTCCATTCACATCAAGATTCATTTTCAATTATCTTTACATACAGAAGATCAATTTAGTATATATTAAGTAAAGATTTCAACAGTTTCACCCACACAGAACATAAAGTGTAAAATACTGTTTGAGTACTAGTTATAGCATTAATTCACATTGGACAACACATTAAGGACAGAGATCCTACATGAGGAGTAAGTACATAGTGACTCCTGTTGTTGACTTAACAAATTGACACTCTTCTTTATGGCATCAGTAATGACCCTAGGCTCTTGTCATAAGTTGCCAAGGCTGTGGAGGCCTTTTGAGTTCACTTACTTCGATCTTATTTAGACAAGGTCATAGTCAAATGGAAGTTCTCTCTTCCCATCAGAGAAAGGTACCTCCTTCTTTGATTCTTTGACCTATTCTTTCCACTGGGATCTCACTGGAGAGATCTTTCATTTAGGTGTGTTTTTTTTTTTTCCCCAGAGTGTCTTGGCTTTCCATGCCTGAAATACTCTCATGGGCTCTTCAGCCAGAACCGAATGCCTTAAGGGCTGATTCTGAGGCCAGAGTGCTGTTTAGGACATCTGCCATTCTATGGGTCTGCTGTGTATCTCACTTCCCATGTTGGATCATTCTCTCCCTTTTTTATTCTATCAGTTAGTATTAGCAGACACTAGTCTTGTTTGTGTGATCCCTTTGACTCTTAGGCCTATCAGTGTGATCAATTGTGAACTGAAATTGATCACTTGGACTAGTGAGATGGCATTGGTACATGCCACCTTGATGGGGTTGAATTGGAATCCCTGGCACATTTCTAACTCTACCATTGGGGGCAAGTCAGCTTGAGCATGTCCCAAATTGTACATCTCCTCCCTCTCTTATATTTAACAGAGATCACTTTTCAGTTAAATTTCAACACCTAAGAATAATTGTGTGTTAATTACAGAGTTCAACCAATAGTATTAACTAGAACAAAAAAAAATACTAAAAGGGATAAAGTATTAAATTGTACATCAACAGTCAGCACAAGGGTTGATCAAGTCATTGTTTTTTATAGTGTCCATTTCAGTTCAACAGGTTTCCTTTTTGGTGCTCGGTTAGTTGTAACCAATCAGGGAAAACATATGATATTTGTCCCTCTGGGATTGGCTTATTTCACTCAGCATGATGTGTTCCAGATTCCTCCATTTTGTTGCAAATGACCAGATTTCATAGTTTTTTACTGCTAAAAACTGTACAATGATCCTTTACAGAAGTCTTCAGGGAGCACCCACTTTCTATCCCTAGATACCTAGTGGATCTAAAGTCAGTTATGTCCTTTTCCTGAGCCCATTGCAGTAACCAGAGAAAATCCATTTACTGATTGGTTTGTTCCTGGGATACAATAACTAGTGTAATGCAGTGCTGTAAACCTAAACTGGTAAGAAAGAGTAGGGCAGCTTGTCAAGTAGAGGGGAGCAATACTGACGAAGCATGGTTCTGGTGCATCTTGCTAAGGATCACTAGAGTGACAGCAGTCATCTGACTTCTGCTCTTAGAAGGCCTCAGTCACGTATCTGGTGGTTGGGGTTAGTGATTGCTTCTAACTGCTGCTAACTGCTAAGCTGGGGTTGATCATTTCTGCTCCATCTGACTTCTCATCCTCCAGTAGGTTTGACCAGCTTTCACATGACCATTCAAGAAAGTGAGAGAAGAGGCAAGATGGCAGAATAGGAAGGGAGCACACTGATAGTCCGGGGAGAGATAGTTTAATAAAAGTGGAGATACTGCAGGTTCAAGGAAGAGTAGGGGAGGAAACAGCAGAAGAAACTCTTCCGGAACGCATGATTCACAGTGGACCTGCGTGGAGAGCGTGGGAGCCCACAGTTCGGGACACCAGCAGCAGACTCAACACACCAGCGCTGGAATGCGAGGTGAGCCGAACCTCAATAGCCCAAGACACTGGCAGGCAAGCGGAGAGAGGAGACTAGAGGGAACGACCCCCGGGGGGGGGAAAAGTTCACCAGGCTAACTGGAAGAGAGAGAGAGAAAAAAAAAAGGTGACTGGTATGGACACGGGTTTCTCTCTCTCCGCTCACCTCTCAAGGGCGAGCAAGACAAAGAGCAGGCGCCATCTTGGACATACGTCATAAGCAGAGCGACCTCAGGTCTGCACCGGCCCTGAGCCCAGCAGAAAAACCTGACTCTGCGCGGGGCGAATTAACAGGAGATTAGGACCTAGTAAATTTGTGGTGCTACTGAACTGAGACTGTGAAAAAAGAGACGGTGGGGGAGAGAACTCATGGAATTCACGTGAGCACTCTCCAGAGACGCTACAATTCTGTAACTTTGGCAACCCAGTGGGAGACTGAAGGAGAATTTGAGCCCACTCTGAGGGCCGAACAGATTCCCTGTGTGGTCCTTGGGAAAGAGCTTCTGATCTCTGGCTCCTGTGGGTATATCATTTGCCTGCTAACTACCTCCAACTTTGTTCAGCTGTGCGGCATTACTTCCCTTTTGAATCAAAAAAAGAAAGAGAGAGAGAGAGAGAGAGATTTACCATGCCTAACCTGGGAGTGTCACTTTTGGCACACCAAACAGAGCTCTCAGGCCAGACCCATCTCAAGCCCTAAGGCTCCATCAAAAACAGATAGTCCACTTAATCTAGAGTCATAGTATAACAAGAAAAAGCACCACAGTGAAGAAACCAAATATCTCCAATATGCCAAATAACAAACGCAAAAACCGAGGTAATAAAAACAAGGAAGTCACCATGACGCCCTCAAATGAAAAAGACACCCCAATTCAAGATTATGAAGATGATGACATAGAAGAAATGCAAGAAGCAGATCTCAAAAAATTGATAAGAACATTAAGAAGTTCTCAAAAACAAATTCTTGAACTACAGAAATCCTTAATGGACAAGATAGAAAATCTCTCTCATGAAAATGAAATACTAAGGAGGAATCAAAATGAAACGAAACAACTAGTACAACAGGAAACTGTGATAGTGACTGAAGTGAAGAATTCAATAGATCAAATGAAAAACACAATAGAGAGCCTTACAAACAGAATGGGTGAAGCAGAAGAGAGAATATCGGACTTAGAAGACAGAGCACAGGAAAGTATACAGTCAAACCAAAGAAAAGAAGAGGAAATTAGAAATCTAAAAAATATTGTTGGGAATCTACAGGATACTATTAAAAAACCCAACATTCGGGTTCTAGGAGTTCCTCAAGGCATGGAGAGGGAGAAAGGATTAGAAGGCCTTTTTAGTGAGATATTAGCAGAAAATTTCCCAGGTTTGGAGAAGGACAGAGACATCCTAGTACAGGAAGCTCACAGAACCCCTAATAAACACGACCAAAAGAGATCCTCACCACGACACGTGGTAATTAAACTCTCCACAGTGAAACATAAAGAAAAGATCCTAAAATGTGCAAGAGAGAAACGTCAGATTACTCTCAGAGGATCTCCAATCAGACTCACAGCTGACTTCTCATCAGAAACTCTACAAGCTAGGAGGGAATGGCGAGATATAGCCCAGGTACTAAGAGAGAACAACTGCCAGCCCAGAATATTATATCCTGCCAAGCTCTCATTTGTGAATGAAGGTGAAATAAAGACTTTTCATAGCAAACAGAAATTGAAAGAATTTGTTGCCACTCGTCCAGCCCTGCAACAGATGCTTAAAGATGTATTACACACAGAAACACAGAAACACGGTCATCAATATGAAAGAAGATAAAGGAAGGAAACCTCACAGCAAAAGATCACAGGGAATTCAAAGCATATATTAGAACTTATCTTTGGCAAATGGCAGGGCAAAGTTACCACTTATCAATAGTCACATTGAACATTAATGGCCTGAACTGTCCAGTTAAAAGACACCGATTGGCTGATTGGGTTAAGGAACAAAAACCCATCTATTTGCTGCTTACAAGAAACACATCTTTCCAACAAAGATCCATACAGACTGAAAGTGAAAGGCTGGAAAAAGATATACCATGCCAACAGAAATGAAAAAAGAGCGGGCGTAGCCATCTTAATATTGGACAACATAAACTTTACCACAAAAACTGTTAAGAGAGACAAAGAGGGGCACTATATAATGATTAAGGGATCAATACAACAAGAAGATATAACAATTATCAATGTATATGCACCTAACTACAGGGCACCAGTTTATCTAAAAGATTTGTTAACGGACTTTAAGGGAGACTTAGACCCCAATACAATAGTACTGGGGGACTTCAATACTCCACTCTCAGAAATAGACAGATCAATAGGACAGAAGATCAACAAGGATACAGTAGATTTAAACGACACTATAGCCCAAATGGATCTAACAGATATATACAGAACTTTCAATCCTACAGCTAAAGATTTTACATTCTTCTCAGCAGTACATGGAACCTTCTCTAGGATTGACCACATACTAGGCCATAAAGCAAGTCTCAGCAAATTCAAAAGAATTAGAATTATACCATGCAGCTTCTCAGACCATAAAGGAATGAAGTTGGAAATTAGCAACTCAGGAATCCCTAGAGCATACAGGAACACATGGAGATTGAACAACATGCTCCTGAATGAACAATGGGTCATAGAAGAAATTAAAAGAGAAATCAAAAATTTTCTGGAAGTAAATGAGGATAACAGCACAACATACCACAACTTATGGGACGCAGCAAAAGCAGTGTTATGAGGAAAGTTTATATCAATAGGTGCCTACATCAAGAAATTGGAAGGCACCAAATAGATGAGCTTTCAATTCACCTCAAGGATCTAGAAAACCTACAGCAAACCAGACCCAAATCTAGTAGGAGAAGAGAAATAATTAAAATCAGAGAAGAAATCAACAGGATTGAATCAAGAAAAACATTACAAAAAATCAGCCAAACAAGGAGCTGGTTTTTTGAAAAAATAAACAAAATTGACATGCCATTGGCCCAACTAACTAAAAAAAGAAAAGACCCAAATCAATAAAATCAGAGATGAAAAAGGAAATGTAACAACAGACACCACAGAAATAAAAAGAATCATCAGAAACTACTACAAGGACTTGTATGCCAGCAAACAGGGAAAACTATCAGAAATGGATAGATTCCTGGACACATGCAACCTACCTAAATTGAACCAGGAAGACATCGAAAACCTAAACAGACCCATAACTGAGACAGAAATTGAAACAGTAATAAAGGCCCTCCCAACAAAGAAAAGCCCAGGACCAGATGGATTCACTGCTGAATTCTACCAGACATTTAAAGAAGAACTAACTCCAATTCTTCTCAAACTATTCAGAACAATCGATGAAGAGGGAATCCTCCCAAATTCTTTCTATGAAGCCAGCATCACCTTAATTCCTAAGCCGGAAAAAGATGCAGCACTGAAAGAGAATTACAGACCAATATCCCTGATGAACATAGATGCAAAAATCCTCAATAAAATTCTCGCCAATAGAATGCAACAACACATCAGAAAGATCATCCACCCAGACCAAGTGGGATTTATCCCTGGTATGCAGGGATGGTTTAATGTGCGCAAGACAATCAATGTGATACACCACATTAACAGACTGCAGAAGAAAAACCATATGATTCTCTCAATAGATGCCGAGAAAGCATTTGATAAAATACAACACCCGTTCATGATGAAAACTCTAAGCAAACTGGGTTTGGAGGGAACATTCCTCAATACAATCAAAGCAATCTATGAAAAACCCACAGCCAACATCCTATTGAATGGGGAAAAGTTGGAAGCATTTCCACTGAGATCAGGTACCAGAAAGGGATGCCCACTCTCACCACTGCTATTCAATATAGTTCTGGAGGTTCTAGCCAGAGCTATTAGGCAAGAAAAAGAAATTAAAGGGATACAAATTGGGAAGGAAGAACTCAAACTATCCCTCTTTGCAGATGACATGATTCTTTATTTAGGGGACCCAAAGAACTCTACTAAGAGACTATTGGAACTCATAGAAGAGTTTGGCAAAGTAGCAGGGTAAAAATCAATGCACAAAAATCAACAGCCTTTGTATACACAGACAATGCCATGGCTGAGGAAGAACTTCTAAGATCAATCCCATTCACAATAGCTACAAAAACAATCAAATACCTTGGAATAAACTTAACCAAGGACGTTAAAGATCTCTACAATGAAAATTACAAAACCTTAAAGAAAGAAATAGAAGAGGATACCAAGAAATGGAAAAATCTTCCATGCTCATGGATTGGAAGAATCAATATCATCAAAATGTCCATTCTCCCAAAAGCAATTTATACATTCAATGCAATACCAATCAAGATACCGAAGACCTTCTTCTCAGATCTGGAAAAAATGATGCTGAAATTCATATGGAGACACAGGATACCTCGAATAACTAAAGCAATCTTGTACAACAAAAACAAAGCTGGAGGCATCACAATACCAGATTTCAGGACATACTACAGGGCAGTTGTAATCAAAACAGCATGGTACTGGTACAGAAACAGATGGATAGACCAATGGAACAGAATTGAAACACCAGAAATCAACCCAAACATCTACAGCCAACTTATATTTGATCAAGGATCTAAAACCAATTCCTGGAGCAAGGACAGTCTATTCAATAAATGGTGCTGGGAAAATTGGATTTCCACGTGCAGAATCATAAAGCAAGACCCCTACCTTACACCTTACACAAAAATCCACTCAACATGGATTAAAGACCTAAATCTACGACCTGACACCATCAAGTTACTAGAGAACATTGGAGAAACCCTTCAAGATATTGGCACAGGCAAAGAATTTCTGGAAAAGACCCGGGAGGCACAGGCAGTCAGCCAAACTCAACTATTGGGATTGCATCAAATTGAGAAGTTTCTGTACTGCAAAAGAAACAGTCAGGAGAGTGAAGAGACAACCGACAGAATGGGAAAAAATATTTGCAAACTATGCAACAGATAAAGGGTTAATAACCAGAATCTACAAAAGAGATCAAGAAACTCCACAAAAACAAAACCAACAACCCACTTAAGAGATGGGCCAAGGACCTCAATAGACATTTTTCAAAAGAGGAAATCCAAATGGCCAACAGGCACATGAAAAAATGTTCAAGGTCACTAGCAATCAGGGAAATCAAATCAAAACCACAATGAGGTTTCACCTCACCCCAGTTAGAATGGCTCACATTCAGAAATCTACCAACAACAGATGCTGGCGAGGATGTGGGGAAAAAGGGACACTAACCCACTGTTGGTGAGAATGCAAACTGGTCAAGCCACTATGGAAGTCAGTCTGGAGATTCCTCAGAAACCTGAAGATAACCCTACCATTCGACCCAGCCATCCCACTCCTTGGAATTTACCCAAAGGAATTTAAATTGGCAAACAAAAAAGCGGTCTGCACCCTAATGTTTATTGCAGCTCAATTCACAATAGCTAAGACCTGGAACCAACCTAAATGCCCATCAACGGTAGACTGGATAAAGAAATTATGGGATATGTACTCTTTAGAATACCATACCGCAGTAAGAAACAACGAAATCCAGTCATTTGCAACAAAATGGAGGAATCTGGAACACATCATGCTGAGTGAAATAAGCCAGTCCCAAAGAGACAAATAC
The DNA here is from genome assembly GCF_964237555.1 of Oryctolagus cuniculus. Classification (NCBI taxonomy): domain Eukaryota; kingdom Metazoa; phylum Chordata; class Mammalia; order Lagomorpha; family Leporidae; genus Oryctolagus; species Oryctolagus cuniculus. The sequence goes on from NC_091434.1 coordinate 110,718,019, forward strand.
CATATGTTCTCCCTGATCGGTGACAACTGACTGAACACCAAAAAGGAAACCTGTTGAAGTGAAATGGACACTATGGGAAACGGTGACTTGATCAGCATAGCCCTGACTGTTAATGAACAACTTAATACATTATCCCTCTTAGTAGTTTTTTTTTTTTTTCTGTTCTGGTTAATATGACTGGTTTAATTCTGTAATTAATACACAGTTATTCTTAAGTGTTGAAATTTAACTGAAATGTGATCCCTGTTAAACATAAGAGTAGGAATAAGAGAGGGAAGAGATGTACAATTTGGGACATGCTCAAGCTGACTTGCCCCCAATGGTAGAGTTAGAAACATACCAGGGGGCTCCAATTTAATCCCATCAAGGTGCCATGTACCAATGCCATCTCACCAGTCCAAGTGATCAATTTCAGTTCACAATTGATCATAATGAAAGGACTAAGAGTCAAAGGAAGCACATAAACAAGTCTAGTACCTGCTAACACTAACTGATAGAATAAATAAAGGGGAGAGTGATCCAACATGGGAAGTGAGATACTCAGCAGACTCATAGAATGGTGGATGTCCTAAAAAGCACTCTGGCCTCAGAATCAGCCCTAGAGGCATTCTGATCTGGCTGAAAACCCCATGAGAGTATTTCAGGCAAGGAAAGCCAAGGCACTCTGGCAAAACAAACAAACAAACAAACAAACAAACAAAAGCCCTAAATGAAAGATCTCTGTGAGTGAGATCCCAGTGGAAAGAACAGGTCTTCAAAGAAGGAGGTACCTTTCTCTGAAGGGAGGAGAGAACCTCCACTTTGACTATGACCGTGTCTAAACAAGATAAGAGTCGGTGAACTCAAAAGGCTTCCATAGCCTTGGAAACTCATGACTGGTGCATAGGGAGATTACTGATGCCATAGACAGGAGTGTCAATTTGTAAAGTCAACAACAGGAGTCACTGTGCACTTGCTCCTCATGTAGGATCTCTGTCCTTAATGTGCTGTACATTGAGGCTTAATGCTATAACGAGTACTCAAACAGTATATTTCACTTTGTGTTTCTATGGGGGTGCAAACTGTTGAAATCTTTACTTAATGTATACTAAACTGATCTTCTGTAAAAAAAAAAAAAAAAAAAAAAGAAATTATCAATTCCCAACTTGACCCTCACTGGGATTAAACATGACAATAGGTCTGATCTGATTTCATCATCATTTAAAAAATCATCTATTATTTTTCACTTTATGTTTCTGTGTGGGAGCAAACTGTTGAAATCTTTACTTAATGTATGCTAAACTGATCTTCTGTATATTAAGAGAATCAAAAATGAATCTTGATGTGAATGGAAGGGGAGAGGGAGTGGGAAAGGGGAGGGATGCGGGTGGGAGAGACGATATGGGGGGGAATCCATTGTAATCCATAAGCTGTACTTTGGAAATTTATATTCATTAAATAAAAGTTAAAAAAATTTTAAAAAAAAAAGTGAGAGAAAAAGCCAAAAGGCATGCTGAGTGTTGGGCTCATGTCCCACAGTGTCCATTCTGCAAAATTATATTAGCAGACGACATATCACAGTGGGTACCATGCATGTCTCTGTGTTTATGGGTCTCAGATACCAGTACCATCATCTGGCATCAATAGGTCTTTAACGAATGTGCATTGAATGTACATGATTCAATATGTTTAAGTAAAATAAATTGATTTAAGAAGTATTTTTTTCCTTTTACTTTGATTTTCATAGTTTAGTTGGAGGCCACTATTCAACTGTTTGGAGACATCTTTTGCAGATAGTGATTGTTTCCATGTTGAGTTATCCCTGAATCCACATAACTTCTTGCCATCAGCAGGAGTAACTAATACTTAGCTGTATGTCTGCTTTCTGTTACGAACCTGATGTTGATCCCAAGATCAACAAGATTCTGATGTGACCAGGTAAACCAATGGCTTAAAATTTAAGTTATAAATAATAGTTAAATTATAATCCATGGTTAATATTTGGGAAGACTTCAGTGTTCTGTATTTGAAATACTTGTTTCAAAGGTGTCAAAGGTAAGAAACTGTAGTGGAGAGGCAGCCGGATTCTACTGGACAGAAAGTTCCCTTTCATGCTAATATGCCAAATGAATAGACAACCTGCTGATGCGCCCCACAGTTTATCCTGCTCTTTGCAGATTGCACAAGAGTTTCTCCAGTTATATTAGAGCTATTGTTGTAGCTCTTTTTTGTCCTTATGAAAATACAATTCTTTTCTGAAAATACATTTAAGATTCAAAACTCCCTGTCTTCTAGGTACAATCATCATAATGAAGTTGGACTTGGCATGTATATGTAAATCCTAACTACCATTTTTCTGTCTTTAAATTATAGTGACAAAAAAAGCAACTCATACATTTTGATCAAATCAAAGTTATTTCTTTTGGGTAGAAGAATTTTAATTGTGATCACTGCCATATTGAAGACTTTTCACCAGTGCCTTTTGTGTTGTTTGAAAAGAATAAATATCACCCTTCTTTAGATATGTTTAAAAGCAGTTATTAGCAGTCCCAGTAAAACACAATGTTTGGTAATTGTTCATCAAAACCTGGAAAACAATTTTTATGTATTCCTAACTCAAATATGGTTACCTAGAGTCAACTAACAGGACTCAACTGAATTCCATTCCCCATTTCTTAGGAATTTCCCTTTCTTATTTTATACAGCATGTTAGATACTAAAAACAGGTCAGTGAATGAGACACAGTTCCTGTCCTCCTCAACCACAGTCTAAGGGGAGACAGAGATGAGCAGTATATTTATAGATAGAACACGTTATGAATGACAGCAGAAGTGTTGCAAAATATAGAAAGGAAGGTGATTTACCTCAAGGGTGAGGGGTAGAACAGGAGAATAGTCGCAAGGGGTTTACCTCTGTACTTCTAACCCTTTCTTCATTCCTTTTATTACCTCATCAAGGTTGACCCTAGAAGATTACTAAGGGTGAAGTAGCAGAACTTCTAAGGATGAACTTTGCTTTTGGCTGTGTGTCCTTTAAGTAGTGAGTTCTAGGAGGTCTACCCAAGAGTATCATAATACATGCAGCATGGTGTACCACTCTTTTTCTTAGAAAAGCAAGCCCTCTTCTGGCACAGGCTTAGACAAAAGGAAAACACTGGTGCAACTATTGATTATACAGAGTCTACCTTCTTTTGAGAAATTGCTAGATTTCCAAGTACAGTGTCACCTTAACCTTTCTGGTGACTGCCAGTAGCTCCATTTTACTTTATGGCCACTGGCTCAATTTGGTTTGACCAAATTCTGAAGGTCATTTATTTAGACTCCAGTTTGCAAAAACTGTCAGCTCGTACTCCTCTTGGACTGATCGTACAATTTTTAAAATTGCTTTTTCCTGTATTATTTCCTGTCTCTAACTTGATGCTTGCCTCTTGGTTTTTTAACTCTTGGGCAAAATTTTGTTAATAGATCATGAGAGCTCAAGAAGTTACAGAGGAGGAAGTGATACTCTAGATCAGAATATTTATAATGCTTTCTAAAGATCTACATTTATTTTAAAATAACAGAACAATAATAAATAGGCTGTCAGTATAAAGAGGACAAAGCTGTAACAGATACAACTGTCCATTTTTAAAATTTTTAGCATGTTTTGTATGAGAATAGTTACATTTGTAAAACAAGTAGAGTGGAATTGGATAGAGGGTTACCAGTGAAAACCTCACCAAATCTGGCCTGTCCCAAGCCCTTAGGACTTGAGGGAAATCCAAGAGGTAACTGCAAGAATTCCATAGATCAGGAACTCCACAAAGTTTCTCCTGTATTGGGAAGATACACTATTGCTTTTCAGATGCCTCTGATGTTCTTTCACCTAATAAAATGCAGCCTAACTTAAAAACATTATCAAGACCATATGGCATGGTCTTCTATCATAATTTTTCTTGGTCAACTTGTAGTGAAGGTATATTTCTTCTGTGGATATTCACAATTCCTTTTGCATGCACACATGTGCTTAACACTTCCTCACCCTTGGAGGGGAGTGATTTTTGTGGTGGGAGGTGGTTATAAAGGCAATGTAAGGAAGTCAAACACATAGTCACAGCTTTTATTATCTCATTTTATTGTACATAGCAGGTTTCCTCCAGAGAACTTACAAAAGCTTCTCAGAACAATAGAACTATAGGATTGTGAATGTTATAGATGGGAGAGAACACTGACTTCATTCTACAAATAAAGAAATTAGCATGACCTGTCTAGGACTAAGCAGTCAGTTGTAAAATTAGGACCAGAACTGAAGATTACTGGATGACTATCATAGACTTGCTCCCTGCTTTCCTATTGCAAAATGCTTCTGACATGGTAACCATCCTCTCCCATCCCCGTTGTGATCTTCATTACATGTCAGTTAAGTCATTTGTATTAGCATTCTTTAGAGAACAAAAACAAAGAGGATATTAAGAAATTATAGGAGGAGATTCGTTATAAGAATTGACTCAGAAGTTTATGGTAGCCTTCATAATATTCTGTGCCAAGCAGTCATAGTTTTTAGAATAAGGGAAGTGTTCTGTATGTTTTTCCTTCTTTTCTTTTGTATTAGTTTGGGTTGCTACAAAGAAATACCATAGACTGGATGACTAAAACAACAGACATCTATTTCTCATAGTTCTGGAGGCTATTAGTACATGAGCCAGGTGCTAGCAGGTTCAGTGTCAGGTGAGCCCCTTGCTTCCTGGTTTGCAGAGGGCTGCTTATGTATTTGTCCTCATATGGCAGAAAGGTAGAGTGCGCTGGTCTCCTTACCTTCCTACAAGTGCATCACCATATCAAGGGCTCCACTCTCAGCACCTCTATACCTAATTAGCTTCCCCAAAGCCCTCCCTCCAAATGTCATCACACTGGGGATAAGGAATTTGAAATAGAAAACTGAGTGGAATGCAAACATTAAGTATGTAGCAGACTGATTTTGAATCCCTGGGTTTCCCTAATTTGACTTAATCTTATAAGCTTCAAAGCCTTCTATATGAGGTATCTATTGTAGTAACAAACCACCCAAATCAGTGTCTTATAATAAAGCTATTGCATCGACGCATGGTCTTGAAGTAGAGAACTTTGCCTGTGTTGCTCTCATGCATCTTGTTTAGGATCACCCAGTTGACTAAAGGCGTCTGCAGCTTGTCTGAGTAGGCTTCAGTGCTAAGGAGAGTGATTGGGGTTGGCAACTGCTGCTTGAGGGGGTAGAAGATTTCAGTCAAAGTGAGTCATTTCTGCTCCTGTGACATCCCTTCTCCCATGGGCTTGACCACCCTTCTTCATATGATCATCTGAGAACGTGAGAGGAAAAGCCATAAGACATAAATCCTGGCCTCAAGTCCCACACTGTCCCTTCTGCTACATTATGTTGGTCTAAGAAGGTCAGAAGGCCAGCCAGATTCAAGGATTTGGCAAAATGGATTTGACATCTTGGTGACAGGTATGGCAAAGTCATCTTGGAAAGAAACACTAATATAGAGATGAAAATTTTTTGGCTGTTTTTTGTTACTTATAATATCTTCCATTCCAGATAATCATTGTTATATTGGTTAATGGAAAATTGTTTGGGGATAATTTCCCCAGTCTTGATTTATCATCTACTCATTTGCCTTTTTAATAAATCAGTAGCCACTTTTACTTAGCATTGTGCACAGTAAAAATATTGTATTACATTTTTTCAAAGAAAATGCCCTGATAAGAGTGGGTGGGAGGGAGGTTATGGGGGGAAAAAAGCCACTGGAACCCAAAAGCTGTACTTTGGAAATTTATATTTATTAAATAAAAGTTAAAAAAAAAAAGAAAATGCCCTGATAAGAGATTAACTGCTTGAGTTATCTAGAATGTCGAAACTCATACCCAAACCTAGTAGTTTAGTTCTGCCTGTTCTGCTGAGGCCCCCCATCCCTGTGCCATTTGACCTTTTAGGAAATGCCATTTAACTTTCATAATTATGTTCAAATACCCAGATAAGCCTTCTATAGGAAAGAAATACTTTTGGTAATTCATTTGTCTTCCTGGACTTTAAAAGAAAATGAAACTTAATGAAGTGTGTGTTAGCAGGACGGCCTTGTTCTTTCCTTTGCCTTCTTGAGTTTTTCAGCAAGGAATACATAATTACAAAGCACCTTGCATGACAGATATATGTGGCATAATAATTAATTATCTATTGGCTTATCTCAAGTAATATGAGAGTAGTTTAAATTCTCAAACCCTATATTGATTAGGAAAACCCCAGCAATTGGTGATTAATCTCAGTATATGTGCAGACAGTTGCTTGGGAATCTTTTTATTTTAATATACACTTACATAATGCTTAGTGTGTGTCAGATATCATTCTAAGAGATTCATGGCTAATTTACCCAATCCCCACAATAACCCTATGAAACAGTATTATTATGCCCATTGTAAAGAGGGGGATACTAAGGTATACTAAGAAGTAACTTAACTCAATGTCATTTGGTTAAGTGGTGAAGCTAAAAATGGATTTCCAGGCAGTTCGATCTCTTAACCACTATACCTCTCAGCATCCCATGCTGTCCAAAAGACATGTCCAGGAGAATGCACTTAGCCTAGAATTTAAGATCCCAGCATCCCATATTGAAGCTGTCGGGGTTAAATTACCATCTCTGGTCCATGACTCCAGCTTTCTGCCAATGTAGTCCCTAGGAGGCAGTGATGATGTGTCAACTAATTGGGCTGCTGTCAACATGCGAGAGACCTGGATTGGACTCCTGAGTTTGGCCCTGGCCATTGCAGTTATACAGGGGAGTGAACCAGAAGATGGGACCTACTCTGTGTCTCTTCCTCTCAAAGTGTGTACATAGCTCTATAGATGCCAGTTAAAGAAATGCAAAGTAAGGATGAAAAATTTTGCTTCTATGTGAAGAGGAAATTACTGGAAAATGATGATAAGGCAATGTGCAGGGAATTTCAAGGAAATGTAGCTTTGCTTTTTCTGCTTGAGAAAGAGCAAAAGAAATATAAAAGGCGAATGTATCTTGGTGAACCTGTGTAAATAGCTTCTTAGTAATAAAACCCAATTACTTATATACTTACTATACTTTCTATAATAAGGGATGCATAATACCTATGGTCAGGAAATCTTGATTTTAGAGGTTTTTTTTTTTGTCTCCTACCTGGCACTGTCACTATTTCAAAGTCACTTCTTCAACTATAAAATATGCCTTCTGAACTAGAATTAACTGACAATAGTAGCAAAGAGCTACTATATGTAAGGCACAAGCAGTAGCTGTAGGGATGTGAAATGCAAAACATACAGTTCTGAATCACAAGGTGTTGTCCCACTCCTAGTTTATTACTTTCCCATTTCCCCTTATCTTTAAAAACATTTCTTTATCTGCTTTGTATTCTTGACTCTCTGATGAAAATATTCCTTAGTACCATTTTCATGTTAATTCTTAAGTTCAAGTTGGATGTCTGTAGCTCTCTTGCCTTGCTATGATTTGGTGTGGATTTTACAGCCTAGCATCTTAAGTGACTCTGGTTAATACTTAATCACTGAGCTTAGTCAAATAGAATCTCTTTTGCATATGTGAGGTTTTGAGATCATTTCTCATTTAAACCCATCATAATCTAGCCTACACCAAGGGATTAACCTGAACTAGCTGTTAAGAGTTGTCTTTATTGGTCTGTGGTTTATAAGAGAAATTTTCATGCAATTTTAAAGAACAAAGAGTAATATTGTAGGGTTTAATGTGCTATGTTGAGAGTATTATTCATGGAATAAATGTGATTATACAACAAAAGGAAGAGACCTCTCAGTAGCATTTTATAGTTCTATAGTCTTTGGATTTGGAGCCTTGTGTTTTTTTTGTTTTTTTTTTTTTTCTTTTAAGTTCTTTTCAAAATGTCCTCACTTCTGGTTGGCTGATGCAATGAAATTTTCATCCACAACACCGGTTTTTAATTATTTTTATTTTTTTAGATCCTGAAACTATTTTATAAGCCCAAGGTACAGGAAAAGAAAAATTAGTCCATTTTTGATGGCTGCTGCAGTTATGCAAATAAACCTTTTTCCTCATTGGAATAATGCCTCTTTTTCTGCTTGCAGAATGTCTCCTTCATGGCATGTTATTTTCAGGGCTTTGAAAGCCGCCATCCAAAAATAGCTGAGGTGTGTGGGGTCTCTAGGCACCGTGACCAGATGACTGCAGGCTTTGCGAGACAGTAGGCAGTGACCCACTGGCCGTGCGATTAGCTGCTCGATTTGGGTCCTGTGCTCCCTAACTTCTTACTCAGGCTAGTTGGGCTGATGTCCAGCTTTTAATCTGTCACTTGGCATCTTGATATATTTTTATGTTCACAAAAAGCTGCTTTTTTCACATTTAAAATTCCCCTTTTAATGTTTTCATTTATCAACAGTCCCTGGTAACACTTTACAATTTTTATCATAACTCAATTAGCCCTTTCTGCCTAGCAAAACCTGTAAAGTAATTATTAGATTTTCGTTAAGTACCTTTAAATGTTTGACCTTAAAACAAAATAAATGTCCTTTTATTTTCACAGAATTCTTGGTGCCTAATTTGTGAGCTACATTCGTTTTTGATTCTTACTGTTTCCTGCTCCACGAAGAGCCAATTAGGTGATGATCAGTTTTATCCCAATTAAAAGAAAGCATTCCCAGTTTGTGACCCGGCAGAATTGGTAACATTAAGATACATTGTTCACTTTAGTGAGAAATTGGGTATAAATAAGGCTATGAATGCTTCTTGTATTAAGCCAGTGATTTGCCCTGTTGGTGACCCCTTGCCAGCAGGCTATTTTTTGCGATCTTGAGCCTCCCTGAGTGAGCTGTAACACAATTGATCCCAGGTGTATAAGACACAGTACACAGTTTCCTTCATTGATTGATTCCCAGTCTGTTCACCATGTTTCTCCATTCTGCTGATCAATTAATTTCTGATATAACTCATGGTCAGCAGTTGAATAATGCAGCCGGTGGTAGTTGCTCAGCAGCAGCAGTGATGGAGCAGAGTACCTTGTGGGTCTAAAAGCAGGGAGGCATTTATTCTCGCATGGAGCCAGGAACCTTGAATGAGAATCCTGTGCAAGGAGCAGATTGCGGAATGCACTGTCACGTGGAGGACTGAGCTGGCCACCGTGATGCCTGCAGCACCATCCCCGACACAGTGCCTGGCACCAAGGAGTTGCTCAAAAACATTGTTTGGAATGAAAGAAGAAAACCCGGCCATGTTTGCAATTGCAGCAATAGCTCAAACTGACTGCTAAACATCTCTCCAGGCCCAGTTCCTGAAATTCTGAACTTTTTCTTTAAACTTTTATTTAATGAATATAAATTTCCAAAGTACAGAATATGGATTGCAATGGCTTCCTCCCCATAACTTCCCTCCCACCTGCAACCCTCCCCTTTCCCACTCCCTCTCCCCTTCCATTCACATCAAGATTCATTTTCAATTATCTTTACATACAGAAGATCAGTTTAGTATATATTAAGTAAAGATTTCAACAGTTTCACCCACACAGAAACACAAAGTGAAAAATACTGTTTGAGTACTAGTTACAGCATTAAATCTCAATGTACAGCACACTAAGGACAGAGATCCTACATGAGGAGTAAGTGCACAGTGACTCCTGTTGTTGACTTAACAAATTGACACTCTTGTTTATGGCATCAGTAATCACCCTAGGCTCTTGTCATGAGTTCCCAAGGCTATGGAAGCCTTTTGAGATCATCGACTCTGATCATATTTAGACAAGATCATAGTCAAAGTGGAAGTTCTCTCCTCCCTTCAGAGAAAGGTACCTCCTTCTTTGATGGCCCCATTCTTTCCACTGGGATCTCACTCGCAGAGATTTTTCACTTAGGTCATTTTTTTTTTTTTCCCAGAGTGTCTTGGCTTTCCATGCCTGAAATACTCTCATGGGCATTTCAGCCGGATCCCCATGCCTTAAGGGCTGATTTTGAGGCCAGAGTGCTGTTTAGGACATCTGCCATTCTATGAGTCTGCTGTGTATCTTGCTTCCTATGTTGGATCATTCTCTCCCTTTTTATTCTATCAGTTAGTATTAGCAGACACTAGTCTTGTTTGTGTGACCCCTTTGACTCTTAGTCCTATCATTATGATTAATTGTGAACTGAAACTGATCACTTGGACTAGTGAGATGGCATTGGTACATGCCACCTTGATGGGATTGAATTGGAATCCCCTGGTATGTTTCTAACTGTGCCGTTTGGGGCAAGTCAGCTTGACTTGTACATCTCCTCCCCCTCTTATTCCCACTTTTATATTTAACAGGGATCACTTTTCAGTTAAGTTTCAACACTTAAGAATAACTGTGTATTAATTATAGAATTCAACCAATAGTATTAAGTAGAACAAACAAACAAAAAATACTAAGAGGGATAACGTATTAAGTTGTTCATCAGCCGTCAGGGCAAGGGCTGATCAAGTCACCGTTTCTCATAGTGTTCATTTCACTTTAACAGGTTTCTAAACTGTGAATCTTAAGAAGGCATTATGATTCATATTGGACTTTGAATCCATTTGTATTTTTTTTTTTTTGACAGGCAGAGTTAGACAGTGAGAGAGAGAGAGACAGAGAGAAAGGTCTTCCTTTTTCCATTGGTTTACCCCCCTAATGGCTGCCGCAGCTGGCGTGCTGCGGCTGGCGCACCGTGCTGATCCAAAGCCAGGAGCCAGGTGCTTCCTCCTGGTCTCCCATGCAGGTGCAAGGCCCAAGCACTTGGGCCATCCTCCACTGCCTTCCCGGGCCACAGCAGAGAGCTGGACTGGAAGAGGACTAACCGGGACAGAATCCAGCACCCCAACTGGGACTAGAACCTGGGGTGCCGGCGCCGCAGGCGGAGTATTAGCCAAATGAGCTGCAGCGCCAGCCCATTTGTATTTTTTAATTTTAATTTTTAAATATACTTGAGAGCAAAGAGACAGAAACAGAGATGTCTCCACTGCTGGTTTACTCCCCAGATTCCCACAATGGCTGGAACTTGGGCACAACAGCAAGGGTTTGGCCGGGATAAAACCATGCCAGGAACTCCGTTCAGGACTCCCTCATGGATGTCAGGGACCCAATAACTTTGGCATCATCTGGTACCTCTCAGGGTGTACATTAGCAGGAAGCTGGAATCAGAAAAGGAAGCAGGATTTAAACCCAGGCACTCGGATATAGGATGCAGGTACCCCAGGCAGCTTCTTAACCCTGGAACAAATGCCTGCCCCTCAGCTTGCATTTTATCATTTTTGTTTTAGAAATTTGGAAAAATTCAAAGCTTTGGAAAAGGACCAAAACTCAGTGTTATTGTTTTAAAATATCGTTGTCATTATCATTATTGATGCTTTAATGTCATCACCATTATTGTTAGTGTTTTATTTTAATTGGAGGAGAAATGATCCAATAAGTATGCTCTATTAATATTTAACTACTGGATGTGAAAAAATTCAATATAATATAATCAAATATATACTGAGTGTGCCTTGACAGACTTTTTAATTTTTTTTTTTAATTCTTTTCTGGCAAGAGAGAAACCAATCAAATCTCCAAGAAACAGGTCATTCTAAAAAACCTAAGGGTAGGTCTTTTATGGCAGTGCTTAAATATCTGATATCTTCTGTGGAGGGAAATAAAATGAAATTGCTTTGAGTACTACCTTTCAGAAATAAACCAGCCTTTCCTTGTGGCTGAAACATCAGGAAGAAAATGATACCAGTTCCTTCTAAGCTTATTGCAATGTTAGTGTGTAGTATATTAAAGGCATCTGATTTATAGTGATGAGTTATTAAGGAGAAATTGAAAGTTTCCTAACCCAGGGGCTTTTACATGCAAAATTTAAGGAGCCCATTATAGTCCATTAGTTTAAAAGGTAAACTTATTAAATCCTTCATGATAAAATAGCTATTTCTGATTTTATGGTAAAATTAAAAAGGCATGGACAGCATTTTAAGACTTGGTATAATACGCTTCTTGGCTCTCCCATGCAACCAATCATAGTTGGTGTATAATGTGATGATTTAAGGATGATTTAAATTGCTCTTCCTGCAGAGGGGGAGGGAGATCTTCAGAGAAGCTAAATTTATGAACTGATGTAAGTGGTATTTAGAATTAAGTTGATGGGGTGACTCAGGGGGCTGTTAGGGTTTGGAGGCCCCAGAACACGTTAAAAGGAGTCACAATTTCAGGCATGTGTCCACAGTGGCCTCAATACACAGCCCACGGGAGCCGGATATTTAAGCCTCACATCTGTAAGTGGACAGTGTGCTCTCGCAGGGCCATTTTACCTTTTCTGGAGCCATTCACATCAAGGAATGTGAATTAAGATGCTGCCTATTTATGTTTATTCTTCAGCTGGGTAAGCAACTAAAAATCATGGAATTATAAATTTTATGGCAGAAAATCTTTACTGAAACATTATCAAGGTTTTACTACAAATGAGCCAACCAACCCAACAGGTCAAATGATAAGTCAGCAGTTACACACCATGGCAATGAAGGGCCCCTTGGCCTCATCTGTAAACTGTCATTTCAGTGCCCTCTTCTGTTGGCATCAAGACACAACCACAAGGGCTGGTGTTTGACTAGAGATTAAGATGCTGGTAGGGATGCCCATTTCCCTTGTCAGAGTTCAAATCCTAGCTCTGCTGCTGGTATGGACCCTAGAAGGCAGTAGGTGATCAATCACTCAAGTAGTTGAGTCCCTGCCAGACAGGTGAAAGATGTAGTTTGAAATTTCATATCCCAGCTTTAGGTTGGCCCATTCCTGACTAAGTTTGAGTCTGGTGCTTGCTCACTTTCTTTTTTAAGGTTTTTATTTAATACAAATTTCATCTGTACAGCTTTTAGAAATATAGTATTCTTGGCCGGCGATGCGGCTCACTAGGCTAATCCTCCGCCTGCGGCGCCAGCACACTGGGTTCTAGTCCCAGTCGGGGCGCTGGATTCTGTCCTGGTTAGTCCTCTTCCAGGCTAGCTCTCTGCTGTGGCCTGGGAGTGCAGTGGAGGATGGCCCAAGTGCTTGGGCCTTGCACCTGCATGGGAGACCAGGAGAAGCACCTGGCTCCTGGCTTTGGATCAGCGCAATGCGCCGGCCGCAGCGGCCCCTGGAGGGTGAACCAACAGCAAAAGGAAGACCTTTCTCCCTGTCTTTCTCTCTTGCTGTCCACTCTGCCTGTCAAAAAAAATAAATAAAAATAATTTAAAAAAAAGAAATATAGTATTCTTCCCCATACTCCTGCCCTCCCACCCCCACTCCCATCCCCCCTCTCCTACTCCCTCCCCCATTCCATTTTTCATTAAGATTTGTTTTTCATTCACTTTATATACAGAAGACCAACTCTATACTATGTAGAGATTTCTACTGTTTGCACTGACACAGACACACAAATTATAAAGTACCGTTTGAAGACAGGTTTTATTGTTAATTCTCATAGTACACCTCATTAAGGACAGAGGTCCAACATGGGGAGTAAGTGCACAGTGACTCCTGTTGTTAAATCAACAATTAACACTCTTGTTTTTGACGTCAGTGACCACCCAAGACTCTTGACATGAACCACCAAGGCTATGAAAGCCTTTTGAGTCCACGGACTTCATCCATATTTAGACAGAGCCATATGCAAAGTAGAAGTTCTCTCCTCCCTTCAGAGAAAAGTACATCCTTTTTTGATAGCCCCTTCTTTCCACTGGGTTCTCACTCACAGAGATCCTTCATGTAGGTTACTTTTGGCCACAGTGTCTTGGCTTTCCATGCCTGAAATGCTCTCCTAAGCTTTTCAGCCAGATCTGAATGCCTTAAGGGCTTATTCTGAGGTCAGAGTGCTGTTTAGAGCATTTGTCATTCTATGAGTCTGCTGTGTGGCCTGCTTCCCATGTTGGATCATTCTTTCTTTTTTATTTCTATTATTGTTATTACCAGACACTTGGTCTTATTTATGTGATACCTTTGACACTTAATCCTATCTATATGATCAGTTACACACTTAATATTATCACTTTAACATGTAAGATGGCATTAGTACTTGCCATTAGTACTATGTTAAGTAAAGAGTTCAATCAATGGTATTAAGTAGAAAAATAAAACACTAAAAAGATAAAATAGTAAGCTGTTCCTTGACAGCCAGGACAAGGGCTGATCAAGTCATTGCTTCTCATAGTGTCAGTTTCACTTCTACAGGTTTCCTTTTAGGTGCTCAGTTAGATGTCACAGTTCAGGGAGAACATATGATATTTGTCCTTTTGGGACTGGCTTATTTCATTCAGTATGATGCACTCTCTTTCTTTCTCTCTCTCTCTTTTCAAATAAGTAAATTTTAAAAAAATTACTAGGAAATTATAATGAACAAAAAACTATGGCCATTGTACATTGTCAAAAGGTATCGAAGTGAACAAACAGAAGCCATTTTCTAAAATCTGAACACTATTAGACTCATAAAGGCCATGACAGATGGCGGATGGATTATGCATTTTCTCTTATGTTGGACAAGGACCTGCCCATCGTTCCATTCATTATCATTTATAAATTAGCAGTGGTGAGGTTACTGTGTTATAGTTCTGTTGTGAAGATTAAATCACTGGTAATGTCTATAACAGTGCCTGGCAGAGAGGCACATCGAAATCGTTTCATAAATACTAGGCATTGTCATTGCCAAGTCCACTCCACTCTCATTACTGCCATGTATCTTATGCTAGAGAATCAAGACCTGAGATGGGGTATTTCAGTTTGATTTATCCAGGAAAGAGGCTCATAGTAACCCAGGCTACACATTGTTGCTATCCCAACTCCTCTAAAGAGGGCAAAAGATGAAATAAGATGCAGATCGTATCATTGAGAAAACTATAACTTAAGTCCTCTGAAAAATAATATGATTCTTGTGTATATGGAATCAAATTTCTATGTTTAGTAGCTGATGGCACATATGTCCTTTAGGTCCTAAGTTTATCTTCTTGCTTTCAAATTTTTACAGAAACTTTTTTAAGTATCAAATGTCCATTAAAGAAAAATGGAAAATAATATCATTTAAATATATTTTTATACATTTACCTAGAAAAGTAATTCTTAACAACATCTGAATGTCCAGCCATGTTTTATATGTATATTCCTATGGTAAAAGGTCCAGAAAATGCATGCTGGGATTTGCAGCATGATTTTTTTGTAATGTCACAGGAGAACCTGTCACATGGGTGTGTGTTTTGTGCTGTCACTGCAGTTGTCTATTTGAAACAGTGGTGGTGAATGCATCAGTCCCATACAAATGTAAGGTATTTTAAATCCTCATCACTTAACCAAGTTAGCGCATTCTATCACTCTCAGAAGTGACTATGTCTAAGCCTAAGTTTTATGGTCACCCTGTTCTTCGAAAAGTTATTTGCCCCAGACAAGGCAGACCAACTCCTCCTGCGTGCCTTGCTTTCCATTAATCAGCAGTGCCTCTCATCTTTAGTAACTGACAAAGAAAGCACCCAGAGGCCCTGTGAACTTGAATACTTTGGTCTTGACCTTAGCAATCAGTTTAACTATGTTTTGCCTCTGCTCAGTGAGGTATAGGGATATCCTTGGGATAACAGAAAGAAAATGCTATATAGTACTGTGCAATACCTGGGAGTATATGTACATATATATTCTTTGAGTCATAGCCCTGATTCTCATTGTGTAAATTGGAGGCAGTTCACTTAACTGCTCCCCTCTTACTGGGCATTTTATTTGTTTCCAATTTTACTATTATAAATAGTAACCCCAGGTCCCCCTAACCTATCTGCCTATGGGTTCAGACTAGGTCGCATTAAGAATCCAAATGTTACTGGCTGTCTTCCCACTTCACCCACCCTCTGCCATAACAGGAGCATATTTCACTCTGCTTCACAAGAAGCTGTCCCCTAGTTTGCTCAGAAATTCCAGGATGTTGATATTTACTCCCTGGGAAAGCATCTCCCCTTCTGTTGTTGACGTCCCATCCTCAGCCCACCTTGCACACATACCCTGCTTAAAAGCAGCTTAGGAAGGGGCCCTCCGTGCTGCCAGAACTGTGGCACCCCCACAGCTATTCTGATGCCTTTCCTACTAGGCTGTATTCTGTGTTCCCTTCCTAGGAGTTCTGCTATGCCTTGTTCCAAATAGCTCTTACTGATCTGCCATCTCACTTTTTCCCAAAATAAAGAAAGAGGTGAGGGATAGGGGCACAGCTTCTCCACTTTGGCCCCAAAGTGGGATTCATTCCCAGATCCTGTTTGAAGGCAACCCCATTCATTCAGCTTCCTGCCCCTTCTCTGTAGGAAGCACAGCAGCTCAGGTTCTGCAGCCCAACAGGGCCTCACCTTTCTTCTCTGTTGGAACTCTGAGTGGCGTTCTGTTGCTCACCTTTCAGCCTTTCTTTCTCCAAACTGTAAAGGAGACACCAGGGCAGACCTGGCCCCAAGTCCATCAGAGACGCCACACATGATCAGCCAAACTTAGGTTTATCGCCTGTGACGCACAATAGTGAGTTCCCCTCTCCCTACACCTTTTGTGCACATCTCTTATTTAAATTATTTTCT